>NC_037671.1:64281176-64426270 GCF_003255815.1 Theropithecus gelada | reverse complement strand
GTAAAAAAAAAAAAAAAAAAAAAAAAGAAAGACATAAAAATCAAAATGCTAAAGAAACACCGCACAGAGATTTTACTCACAAAAGATAGATTAGGATCAATAATATATCAATAACTTAGAAATTAAGAAGCAAAAACTGAAAAACCTGATAGGTAAGTCAGTAATATAAACATACAGTTTACATATGAAGACATAGAGAGTATGCCTAAATGTGTGGGGAAAATGCTAAACTCTATTCATAATGCCATCAAAGCTATTTATTTTTTTTATTTGTTTATTTATTTATTTATTATACTTTAAATTCTAGGGTACATGTGCACAACCTGCAGGTTTGTTACATATTTATACATGTGCCATGTTGGTGTGCTGCACCCATTAACTCGTCATTTACATTAGGTATATCTCCTAATGCTATCCCTCCCCTGTCACCCCACCCCACAACAGGCCCCGGTGTGTGATGTTCCCCTTCCTGTGTCCAAGTGTTCTCATTGTTCAATTCCCACCTGTGAGTGAGAACATGCGGTGTTTGGTTTTCTGTTCTTGCTATAGTTTGCTGAGAATGATGGTTTCCAGCTGCATCCATGTCACTACAAAGGACATGAACTCATCCTTTCCTATGGCTGCATAGTATTCCACGGTGTATATGTGCCACATTTTCTTAATCTAGTCTATCATTGATGGACATTTGGGTTGGTTTCAAGTCTTTGCTATTTTGAATATTGCCACAATAAACATACGTTGCATGTGTCTTTATAGCAGCATGATGTATAATCCTTTGTGTATATCCCCAGTCATGGGATGGCTGGGTCAAATGGTATTTCTAGTTCTAGATCCTTGAGGAATCCCCACACTCTCTTCCACAATGGTTGAACTAGTTTACTAGAGTCCCACCAACAGTGTAAAAGTGTTCCTATTTCTCCACATCCTCTCCAGCATCTGTTGTTTCCTGACTTTTTAATGATCGCCCTTCTAACTGGTGTGAGATGGTATCTCATTGTGGTTTTGATTTGCATTTCTCTGATGGCCAGTGATGATGAGCATTTTTTCATGTGTCTGTTGGCTGCATAAATATCTTCTTTTGAGAAGTGTCTGTTCATATCCTTTGCCCAGTTTTTGATGGGGTTGTTTATTTTTTTCTTGTAAATTTGTTTGAGTTCTTTGTAGGTTCTGGATATTAGCCCTTTAAAATTTTCTCCCATTCTGTAGGTTGCCTGTTCACTCTGATGGTAGTTTCCTTTGCTGTGCAGAAGCTCTTTAATTTAATTAGATCCCATTTGTCGATTTTGGCTTTTGTTGCCACGGTTTTTGGTGTTTTAGACATGAAGTCCTTGCCCATGCTTATGTCCTGAAGGGTTTTGCCTAGGTTTTCTTCTAGGGTTTTTATGGTCTTAGGTCTAACATTTAAGTCTCTAATCCATCTTGAATTAATTTTTGTATAAGGTGTAAGGAAGGAATCCAGTTTCAGCTTTCTACATATGGCTAGCAAGTTTTCCCAGCACCATTTATTAAATAGGGAATCCTTTCCCCATTTCTTGTTTTTGTCAGGTTTGTCAAAGATCAGATGGTTGTAGATGTATGGTATTATTTCTGAGGGCTCTGTTCTGTTCCATTGGTCTATATCTCTGTTTTGGTACCAGTACCATGCTGCTTTGGTTACTGTAGCCTTGTAGCATAGTTTGAAGTCAGGTAGCATGATGCCTCCAGCTTTGTTCTTTTGGCTTAGGACTGTCTTGGCAATGCGGGCTCTTTCTTGGTTCCATATGAACTTTAAAGTAGTCTTTTCCAATTCTGTGAAGAAAGTCATTGGTAGCTTAATGGGGATGGCATTGAATCTATAAATTACCTTGAACAGTATGGGCATTTTCACGATATTGGTTCTTCCTATCCATGAGCATGGAATGTTCTTCCATTTGTTTGTGTCCTCTTTTATTTCATTGAGCAGTGGTTTGTAGTTCTCCTTGAAGAGGTACAATTTTAAAAACACTTTAAGTATATAAATTTTTCTCCTCTTAGCCTGGCAAAAATAAAATTTTTATTTTTTTTAAAATAAAAAGTTGGACAAGTTAATGACTATCCATTGCTGGCAATAATGTAAAATCACTATAATATCTAAGTGGGATAATTTTGCAATATCTGTCAATACTACAAATTCTATGCCATTTTACCTAACCTTCCAATCATTGGGAATACATCCACATGCTAAATCATTTACGTATAATTTTATAGCTGGTATCATTGGTTATTAAGAAAAAGAATAAACATAGATATGGAAATGAATGTAGAACTCATCTAGGACTGAGATACATAAGGTGAAAGAAAGGCATGCAACTGTGTAGAATCATGTGTATAATAGACAACCTTGTGATTCTTTATATATAATTTGTGTTTATTTCTGTGGAACACTTTTCTATGTTTGTTGATCAGTGTTCTGAAATTTCACAATGTTGAGACTTTTCCATAGTATGTTCTTGTTGTCTCTTGTTAAACTCTTCTATTTGGAAGCTTTCCATTTTTAGGTAGTTTCTGTATTTTTTCCCCTAAAAAGTCCTTTTTCCTGTTTGTTTGTTTGTTTTTTTTCTGTAGCCCCAATTCCACCAATTGAATATCACGTCTCCTAAATCAATCCTCTCATTTTCTCATAATTTCTTTTCTCTTTGCTATTTGTTTTTGTATTGCTTTGTTTTCTACTTCATTCCCCCACTTGAATATCCAAAAATGAGTTTGAATTTTTAATTTGTTTTACTATATTTTTATAATCTAGGGCATTTTTCCATCCTTTAAATTGTATACATTTGTAACATCATTTGTGATATTCTGGTTTTTTTTGTTTTTTTTGTTTTTTTTTTCCCCCCCAGTAAGGGTAAAATGGCTTTTCTTCTCTCTCTCAAAATGTTATAGTTTTGTTTTAATTTTCTTCTGTTTTGCATAGGGTCTCAGTTTTCTGTAAATGCTGTTTATGAAGATTTGTTCTCTCTCATTTGGAGTCTTTCTACCAAATGTGGAGTGATCATATTTAACTCTGAGGAACTAAGAAGGCTGACTGGAAACTGACCATACAGGGATGGGCCGTGATGACTGGAGCTCTATGAGAGGGTTGTAGGTTGGCAACTAGGCTTTCATTAGGGGACCCTCAAGGAGCTTGGTATTCTTAAGACAGCAGCCCCTGAGATTCTTTAACTCCTGAAAATAAACCTCAGAAATTGTTTGTAAAGCTGAGTGAGGGGTTAGAATAATAATCTGGATCGCTGAGTTGGGAGAGAGGCTCTGAGTGTCAGCTAATCTTGTTTCCATAGCCCACCTTAGTATCAGATTCTGAGATGCTTTTTAAACCCTGAGCATTTCAGTATTTCTGCTAAGCCAATATTTTTTTCATGATTATGTCCTCTCACTTGTGTTTTGGCTGTAGTCTTTCTGCTAATTTAGTCAGTGTGTCATTTTTTCATCTTCTCGCTCTTTTTCGTGGGTTAAAACGTTCATTTTATTTTGTTGTTGTTGTTGTTTTCATTTTCTCTTTTTGAGGCTTTGGGAGGCAGAGGGAAAAATTTAAGAGTTAAATCTAAATGTTTAGTCAGATATATCATTATGAAAAACTTTATGCTAATAAATTGGACAATGTAAATGAAATGGATAAATTTCTAAAGAAATACTAATTGGAAAAACTGACCAAATCATAAATTTCAATTCTAAATAATCCTACAGTTTTTAATTAACTGACTAAAATAGTTTTAAAAATCTTCCCACAAAAAACATGCTTGAAATATATGGCCTTCTATTAAAGTTCTCCAAATTTTCGATATTCATTCTAATCTATATAGATTTGCACAAAAACACAGAGGGAGGGACACATATCAATTAATTATATGGAGCTAGCATAATCCTGTTTGAGTTAATTACTCTCAGAATGTTGCAGGTAGAATTTTTATTGACCTATCATTAAATTTACTGATCTTTTCTTCTCTTGTGTCTGATCTTCTTATAATCTCATCCATTTATTGTTTTATTAATATAGCCATAATTGTCTGAAATCTTAAAATTATAAACAGTCAAATTACATACGTATGATTGAAGAGCTTTGGGATATTGTGGTTGGTTACTAGCTCCTTGTTTTTTTCCAGTAATATGTGAGATTTCTTGGTGAGATATTCACATGATAGGGAGCATCATCTCTAATGAATCATCTCTAATTTATAACTCAGTTGTAAAATGCACAGTTTATGTGATATTTTCTAAGAAATGATGTCTTGCAAGTCCCTAGAGTTTAGATTTGTTTACTATAAGTGATCCAAAGCCAGAGATATTTTGCTAAAAGATTCTTTAGATAAATACTGTCCTCTAACAAATATTTTGTGTTTGTTTATTAGGAGATGTAGTCATGATTACAAAAAGATTGGATCAGGTCTCCTATGTTCTTTTATTACCTCTACTAATGACCAATAACAGGTTACCAGCCCAGCTTAATTAACTCCTTTTTCCCTACAATTCTGATATTTACAATTATTTTTTGTTTAGTTTTTCCTACAATTTCAAAATCTATCATTCCCTAATTCCTCATCTAATTATCTATTTTATTCTTCTTTTCCTGTGGATTTTTCAGCAAATTTAGCATAATCATTTCAAAGTCCTTGTCTGTTAATTCTAGTCTGGGCCTTAAAATGTTAGTTTTCCTCTTGAATATAGGTCACATTCTCTTGAATATAGGTCACTTCTTTCTTCTACTCTTTTGCAATCTCTGCTTTTATTATCGTTATAGGACATTGTTCCTTTTATGGTTCTACTATCCTTTCTTATAATTATTAATTACAGTTTAGTCAACATTTGATTATTTTAAAAAGTGAATTGGCCTGGGAGCTGTGTCTTCTTGTGATGCTGTATTTCTCAGTCCATGTTTAACATGAGAGTGTTGGGCTTTGAGGTGTCCTTCAAATTCAGTATCATATACATATAGGAACTTGTTTTGTCACAGATGTTGTCAAATTTATCTTTTCAAGTAATTTGACCACAGTCCTTAATAATTCATTGTGAATTCAAGTATGTAAGTGTTTATTTAATTTTTTATCTCTCTCTCTCTCTTTTTCTTTTTTTTAAAGGATCTGAAGGTGAAAAGTGCCAAGGGGTTATTGATGCCTATTTCTTTCTGACTGCAAACTGCACTGAAGATGCAATCTATGTGAACAATCCTGAAGATAATAATTCTTCATGTTCTTTCCCATGTGAAGGCACAAAAGAGGTAAGGTAAATTTATATAGTTGCTTTTCATTTTTCTCTTTAGCTCATAATTGTCTGATTTTTTAAAAAAGTTAGAAATGTTTAGGTTACAGATTCTTCAATATTCAAAATATGTAGTTTGCATAGTTTAAATATAACTTCTTAAACAAATTCCCAGCAGTCTACTTGGAAATTTGTATTTATTTCTTACATTTATAATATGGGAAGGTAAAAAAATATGAAAAATCATTTTATTCCTAGTCTTCTTATGTTTTATTAATGTTATAATTTACAGGCTGACTAAAGCCTCTCAAATACAGTTGTGATTATGCCACTTTTTTTGCTTACAGATCATAATGAAATGCCATTGTCTTTTGGGTATGTTTAAATCTCTGAGAGATTTCTAATCTCTTACACAAGCAAACTACTTAAAAATAAAATAAATAAAAATAAATGAAAATAATTTCAAATCTCTAGGCGGTTCCATCACTAAAAATTGTGAGGCCTATGGCAAGAATAAAAGAGAGGCCCTCCTTTTATCCCCTGACTTTTGTCTCATACTAATTAAGATTATATTTTTTAATATGTAACAATAATTAAGAAAAATTTAAGAATCTTCAGTTTAAATGAATTAGGAATAGGAACTTTTTGTTAAAGTGATTCAGAAGTTTTCCAAAATGTTAGAGAATTAACAAAGTATTTGTAACCTATCTTGTCTTGATATAACCTAATTTAGTCATTTTAAGAAAGCCATGTTTTAATTCTGTGTATTGTATAAATTTCAGTAAAGACTAATAAACCATTTTCTTTATTAATATATCAGTTTACGTTGAGTCCAACCTTGTAAAAACTGATACAAGTCACTATTTCCTTCAAATTCACCATCTAGAGGCATTACAATTACAGGCAAAAAGACTTCAAATACCACAGAACATCTAAAAGTATGCCCTCAAATATATAAATATATTTTGATATATGTTTGCAAGTCATAAATACATGAAGTAAGCTTAATACATTCTTACATATATATATATATATTTAGCCAATCACATATACATCAATATACAAATAGATGACTACATTACAACTTTATCTTTAAGACTTTTAGCTTTATCAGTATATTAAAAATAATTACATATTATAATACACTTAATACTTCAGTAACTATAAACCGTTTTTAGGAACAAGCAAATCATATTTGTGGGTTTTTTTGTGTATTTTTAGTTCTCAGTATTCTTTTATAATAATCACCAACTTCAAGTAAATTAGCCATTAATTTCTTTAGATTCAAGAAAATACACAAAGATAACAATATAAGATCATTTTAGCTATTTTATTACTTTATGATTACATATTTTATATAACTTTAACAACTTTTATCACAGGCAAAATAAATATAAATACACATCCCTCAACTGTATTTGCACACCTTATTTCCATTCTATAAGGACAGGGGTAATTTAAATCTATGTTTAGAGACTATATTTTTATATTTTTCTTAACTAGGAATTGTTTAGGCATCTAAAATAATTTGATTAATTTGATTAAATATCTGTATAGGTTCTTAATGTTGACTAAATATTTAGAAATTGCAAACTTACACAATCATGTTAAGTTCTTATGATTTGTAGTATCAATAAAACATTCTAGTACATCAATGTAGTAAAATTAGTAAGCATTCACAAGATTCATCCCTTTTAAATTATATCTGTTATTAAAATTTCAATTATATCAATTTTAGATTTGTGTAATCATAGGCAATTTGAGGACATAATTATAGAATATTTCTCTTAAAGTTAAATCAAATCAGGTTAATTTATCTAAAGTGTCATTTAAAATTACATGAGTCCGTTTTAAATAAATAAACCTCTTTAGAATAAATAAATACATATACTAATATAAATAAACAAAACTCAGTATTTATGTATTTTGAAAAATCAAAACTTTAGGATTATGCCAGAGCTCTATGGAGCCCAGTTTTCTTCTCAACTAAAAGACTAACAATATTACCCATACACATGAATGCTTTTCCTGATTTGTTAAAATTTTGGCAAGAGAAAACATGTGAATAAAGCACAGTTAATCATTTCCTTTCATTGTAAAATATGGACACTCTGAAAAATAATCCTAGAATGGCAATATAGAATGTTAGAAAAAATATTTATGGTCAATTAATCCTATTTTTTTCTAAGCAAAACAGAAAAGGAGAAAAAGTGAAAAATGAATAAGTTAAGTTTATCTAGATTCCGGTAGATATAAAATTATGATTGCAAAGATTATCTCCTCTCTGCACAGCATTGGAGATGTTTAAATGCAGAAAAACCTATTTTCATACATGCAAGAACAAATTATTATAGACAGTTTAAACAACTCACATACTTGACAATTCCCCAGAGCCATATAATTAAAATTCTAGTGCATCTTAATCCCAGAAGCATGAAAATACAAGAGGAGGTTTTGTATAATACACAGTAGTTTCTCTATTAGACATACAGGACAGAGAATCTCCTCATGAGGATTTTTCCCTTTTTGTTCTATTGGATCTGTCAAATAAACAATCTTGTTCATGTCAAAATTTCCCCAGAGTGGTCACTGCAATTTCACATTGTCCTTTGAGAAATTATGCCAATTAGAGAGATACATATATGGCTTACAATATGAGGGGAGGAATGTGAGGTGTTCAGGCATAAAAAACTGAGAGGAACCCATGAAAACTTACGTCAGAAAGCATTTGTACAATATCATGTCTCCAGAACATTCTAAATATCAGTCCATTTCAAATCAACTGACAGTGTTTAGAAGATTTTTTAAAAGATGACAATAAAAATGTTGCCCAAAGGAACACCAGAGTGATGTGACCATCTGAACTCATCACTTACTTACAACACTTGAATCATGTAGTTTTAGAACCCACACTTTCCTCTCCCAGCTGACTTCCTCTTATAGTCTCACCTGAAAAAGTGATGAAGACAGAGTTTTCCTATTTACATATATTTGAATCATATAATTAAAAGATTACTAAAAATGTTTTCTTATTCTTAAGAAACAAAAGAAACATAACATTTGTGAAGTTGATGAAAAAAAAATTGGAGTTTAGACTTGATGCTGTACCTATGTCACTTTCACAGTTGGAGAGAATATCCAGTGGTCTCAGGGTAGTGCACTGGTTGCTATTCAGCATTGAGAGTGAGTGCATTTTAATGAGATTTTGTGGAACTTTCGATTTGTTCACTTTTTACCCTCCAAAAGATCACCAGATAATTCTGCTGATCAAGAAAAACTAATTATTTTAGACTTCTTTCAATAAGGGAAAACAACCCCTTACTAGAATCTTAGTAGTGCCTCAGATGGGAGAAGTTGTGGAAAGTTATTTATTTGGCATAGTGCCTTGGGTCAGTTGTAGAGGGTATCTAGTGGAGATTGGTTAGAGTTTATAAATGAAAGCTTTGTATAGGTGGCACAATATACTGAGAATCTTTAAAGTGAGTCTTGATTTGCAAACTGTTAGTCTTTATAAAAAACTTAGTTGGTTCACAGTCTTATATTCTAGAAGCAAATATCTCATGGAGTAAATAGTAAGTTATTCTTGCTTTTTCTCAGTATTTTAAAACATGTGATGGAAAATTAGGTTTATTTTAGTTTTCATCATCAAAGACAGAAATTCCAAAATTTTCTTTTATTTCTTTGCGGTAAAATCTGTCCCTTCCCTGAGTGAGGTCCTTTTAAATGCAAATACTTCTGGAATGGAAACACACGAATATAAATAAGTTTATCTTGTTTTCTACACCCCTACTATAAAAACATTATAAAATTATATATTATTATGAGTTACTGGGAAGGGAAGTTGAATTTCAAGCAAAGTAGAAGAGTCCATGGAGCACTAAAATTTGGGATGTGAAAGGTTTTAATCAAGTTTATTTTATTTCAGAACTTATGACTAGGTTGTAATCCAGTATAAATTTGAACTTTAATTCATCTAGGTATAATTTTTTAAATCTGTTCCTTTTTAGTTACCTAAATATAAAGCCAAACAGCCTTTTTCTTTCCCTCATCTTGACTAAACTTAAGACAGGTTTCTGATTGCCTACAGGCCCCTGCACTCTTTTTTTTCTTATAGGATGCACTTTAAAAATGTTGCAATTGTAAATTATCTGCCTTTTTGAAATGTATGTAAATCTTCTTCCAACCTCTTGCCAGTTTAAGGATGCATAGGATGTCTTTATCAAGGACCTTGGAAACATGTCTCTGAAATGTAAACATCAAATACGATAGTACTCTTACTTCCCAGTGTACTCTACAGAAGGCCTACTCACAGAGCAAAATCTTTGCATACTCAATAATAACTCAATCTGCTTGACACATTCCATTGATCCAACTCTTCTCTAGTGACATCAAGTATAACAGTCTTCCCCCTTAACTGCAGGGATACTTTCCAAGACTCCGGTGTATGCCTGAAACTGTGAATATTACCAAACCCTGTATTTGCTGTATTTTTTTCCTATACATACATACTTATGATGAAGTTTAATTTATAAATTAGGCACAAAAAGAGATTAACAACAATTACTAATAAAAACAGAACAATTATAACAGCATACTCTCATAAAAGTTTTGTGACTATTGTCTCTCTTTTTCAAGATATCTTACTAAACTCTACTAACATTTATTATTATTATTATTATTATTATTATTATACTTTAAGTTCTAGGGTACATGTGCACAACGTGCAGGTTTGTTACATATGTATACATATGCCATGTTGGTGTGCTGCACCCATTAACTCATCATTTACATTAGGTATATCTCCTAATGCTATCCCTCCTACCTCCTCCCACCCCCAAACCAAACACCGCATGTTCTCTCTCATAGGTGGGAATTGAACAATGAGATCACTTGGACACAGGAAGGGGAACATCACTAACATGTTTTTGAAGTGTGGTAACTGAAAGCATGGAAAGTGAAACCAACAAAAGGGAGGACTGCTGTCATTTTCTATTCAAGTTCGCAATTAAAATCCCTCCTATTTTCTATTTTTGGAGAATTGAGTTTAGTTTCTCTCCCCTATTTCATCAGCCCTATTTCAATAGTCTTTTTTTTTGAGACGGAGTCTCGCTCTGTAGCCCAGGCTGGAGTGCAGTGGCCGGATCTCAGCTCACTGCAAGCTCCGCCTCCCGGGTTCACGCCATTCTCCGGCCTCAGCCTCCCGAGTAGCTGGGACTACAGGCGCCCGCCACCTCGCCCGGCTATTTTTTGTATTTCTTAGTAGAGACGGGGTTTCACCGTATTAGCCAGGATGGTCTCGATCTCCTGACCTCGTGATCCGCCCATCTCGGCCTCCCAAAGTGCTGGGATTACAGGCTTGAGCATAAAATTTAATTACTTATTTAACTTTCATGCAATTTTTACCTTGACAGATACTGTTTTAAGGATCCAGCTTTCTACATATCATGATTACAAAAAGTCACTTTCACCTCTGAAGTCACTTTATTTATCTATTTAATATCAAGGGTCAAAAATGGCAAAATAAAGGGCATATATTAGATCTTACATTTTTTTTTTTTCCCACAGAGTCCTTTGCCAAGTGACCCTATGTATTAATATATTGTGGATATGACAAAATAATTTATAGAAAATTACACTATATTCCCTGAAATGATAGCTGGCATTATTTAACTAGAGTTGTTTACTTACCTATGCAGAACATTTTCTGTAAGTATGTTATAAATGTTCTTCAGGTAGGTTAATTTCTCTACAAAAGAAGTGACTTTGGGGTAATAATATTGTCTTATGTATATACATTAATAGGAATGAATTCTCAAAAAGGGAATTTCCAGCTGTTTGTTTTACTTCTATTTCCTTTGGGAAGAACAGATCTTCCACTGCCCAGAATCATGATTTTATTACATTCCTTCCTCAAGTAAACATTTTTAAATATCTAGAATAAAACTTCTAATTTAACTTTTGTATATTTTGTAATATTGAGGTTTTTGTGCAATCAAAGTTTAATAATTAATCATATATTTTATGTACATGGTATATGTACAGTTGACCTGTGAATAATATAGGAGTTGGGGTTGCCGACCACTATGCAGTCCAAAATTGCCTAACACATTTGATTTAACGTTTTGATAGAATGTTTTGCATAAATTTTTTTAAAGATTAATGGACTCCTTTAAGCAGATCTTTGTTTCTCTATGTACACAAAGTTGAGAAATACAAGGTAGATTCCTCCGATATACAAGGTAGATTCAAGTTTCTATATGTCTACTGATATAATTTACTGTCTTACTAATTTTTTGAGAGATTACTTATTTGTAAATTTAATTATAGAAAACCAAAATTCTAGTAGAAGTCTAGACTATCTGAACAGATGAGAAATAATGTTGAAATCCAAAATTATTTTTTAGTCACAGAAATTACTTGCAATAGCTTTTAGATATAGTAAATACCTGCAGCATAAAATAATGCACCACCGTTCCCATTTAATAAAAGTGTCTCAACCAGAGCATTGGATTTAATTTAGGTGTTCATATCACACCCCTTAGATAAAATGTGCTGTTTTGGAGATGTAGTCAAAAGAAAAACCTCATTATCCAACTTTTAGTTCTTTCAGATTTTTTTAATCCCCGTAATAATTATTTTGAAAATAAAAGGGAAAGCACATAGTTATGTGAAATAAGTCTGTCCTATTCCAAATTCTATACTAATATTTCTTGTTAATATATTGCTCTTTTTCAAGATTTTATTGTGTATTATTTTGTAATGTAGATATATAATAATTAAAAATACAATGAGTAATTTGAAATTTTGATGTTTCATATTTTCTAATTATATTTAAGGTGCAGAAATAATACGTTAGGCATTTTTCCATAAAGAATATTTTAAAAATTAGCAAATTTTGAATAAGACTTATAGGCTAGAAAATATAGTTTTATAGCCAAATCAACCTTCTGACTTTGGCAATTTTTCTGAGGTAGCAAAATAAAATATTTTCATTTTTGAAAGAAATACACAGTAAGTTATAATGTTCAATATAGTCTCAGATCTCAGGAAGCTAAACTACCTATATACATGGATATAGAGATAGATAAAATAATCAAGTGGTGTCATAAAATGCTAATATTTGTTACTTCTTTTTAATTTTAATTTAATTTTTTTTATATATTTTTTGAGACGGAGTCTCGCTCTATCGCCCAGGCTGGAGTGCAGTGGCAGAATCTCAGCTCACTGCAAGCTCCGCCTTCTGGGTTTACGCCATTCTCCTGCCTCAGCCTCCCGAGTAGCTGGGACTACAGGCGCGTGCCACCTCGCCCGGCCAATATTTTTTGTATTTTTTAGTAGAGACGGGGTTTCACCGTGTTAGCCAGGATGGTCTTGATCTTCTGACCTCATGATCCGCCCATCTCGGCCTCCCAAAGTGCTGGGATTACAGGCTTGAGCCACCGCGCCCCGCCAATATTTGTTACTTCTTATATGAGTACTTATTAAATTTGTAAGCCAATTATAATAGTGCTCCTTTAATTGGGAAAAAAAAATTTACAACTAATATCCTCTGAATGTAGAAAATCATTACATACTCAAAGAGAGATGAAGACCTTTATGAATTACAAACACATAGACATATAGACACAGATAAAACTTATAGCTTCAATTGTAATATTTTAGACTTGGGGCAAGTGTAAATAACATGTCACTATCATGTTATCAAAGAACTATTCTCCTTCCTACTAGATTCGACTTTCTTACTTATTTTGATCTCTATGTAGAAAGTGAAAAGACAGATTCTCATTTGATTCTAATTCAACAGAGAGTAAATCTCTATGAACCATTTATCTACTTAGATATCAATAAAGGATCAGACCATGAAACCAAATTCCTAATCTGTGTTGCGACAGATGGAAAATAACTTGTTGTCTATGAACCAAAACCAAAAAGAAAATATGAAAATATGCAGAGAAGTGTTTTTAAAGATAGTAAAGTTCTATTGTCATTTGAATTTACTTGTAGGAATTAGGAATATAGGTATATGTAAATATACAAATATATGCCTGTGTTTAAGCACTCCATAAGAAGTGCACTTCTCTTCTGACAGTTTACCTAACCGTCAGGTAAATCCATTGAGCATATCTGTGGAAGAGTTTTAAAGTTGAAGAGTTTTAAAACTGTTAAAAATATAAATATAATTTTCAATAAAACATACCATCATGACTTTATGAAAATATTAAACATGTGAAAGATATTATTTAATTTACTTTTAATAAGGAATCAAGTAAAGCTTTACTATCAGTTCAAAGGAGAAAACAGGTAAACCACTGAAGGATAGAAACTATTTAGCAAAACCACAAATAGATTTTCCATGGATCTGTCTATCAATACAATGCTATTTCCATCATATCAGTTAACAAACAATGTCTATAAAAATTTGGTTAAAATGGAATTTTTTAAAAAATTGTGTAATAAATGTACATGTATTCAGTACATATACATATACATATACATATATATTTCTGTCACAATTCGAGTATAAACAATTTGACTATTAAAAATGATTTTGACATAAATCAAAACTGATTTTTTCAACCTTTGCTAAAGGAACACATTATTTCAACAAATACATGAAAGCTTGAAATTCAAACTTTGAAATGATTGTGCCATCCAAAAGACTACCAAGAAGACTAAATAGTAGAATGAAGAGTTTATTTGTGATATCAGTTTGCTAACTGGGTGCAGTAGTCCATTCTCACACTGCTATAAAGAACTACCTGACTCTGGGTGATCTATAAAGAAAAGAGGTTTAATTGACACAGAGTTCCACAGGCTGTACAGGAGGCATGGCTGGGAGGCCTGAGAAAACTTTCAATCATGGCAGAAAGCAAAGGGGAAGAAAGCATGAGTCTTCACATGGCAGCAGGAGAGACAGTAAAGGGAGAAGTGTTACATACTTTTACACAACCAGATCTCAGGAAAACTCACTTGGTATCAGGAGAACAGCAAGGGAGAAACTGCACCCATGATTTAATCATATCCCACCAGGCCCCACCTCCAACACTCAGGATCACAATTCAACATGAGATTTGGGTGAGGAAACAGAGCCAAATAATATAACTGGGAAAACGTTATCTCTGATATCGACTCAAGGTGCTCTCTTAGAAGTGGTAAAGGGCAGGGTGATTTTTGTGCCTGACAGGGTCTGTGTTCAAAATAGACTCAGACACATTCAACAGGTTTGCGGGGAAAGCAATACATATTTATGAGGAGGAATCAAGCACATATTCAGTGAGTAAACATATATGTAACATGCATACCATGTTCTTTTTGAAGCAGGGCTTTAGTGTTAAAATGAGGTGGAATTTGGCAGTTTGCATCAAAAAGTGAACTATAGGACACAAAGACAGTTTGTGTCCTGTTTGTATGAACTGGCTGAAACTGATTTGAGACCTACAATTGCTTATCAGAAGAGTGTTTGTAAGGCAGTTCTGTCTGATAAGGGTTATGGTGGCCTTGGTTGTAAATCAGAGTTAGGAATGGAATGACAATTTGACTGATAGCTCCTGTTAGGGAGTTTAGCAAGGGTGTGGTTTTTCTTGTAGCTCTAGAAATTTAGGGAATTGCTGTGCCAGCCAAGTTCTGAACCCTTGTCCCATAGTTATCTTCTGTTTCCTTAACCCTAGGTTTCAACTTAGTAGACAGAGAGGCATGTATTGCGGTCTCTCAGATCACAATTGTAATATTGTAGTAAGTGATGGGAATTTATAACATTTTTATTTCTTTTTGTTATAGATCTGTGCAAACGGATGCAGTTGTTTGAGTGAAGAAGACAATCAGGAATATCGGTATCTATGTTTTCTCAGATGGACTAGCAACATGTATCTGGAAAATATAACGGATGATCAAGAAAATAAGAGTCAACATGAAGCTATTTGTGAAGATGAAATTAATAGACCCAGGTATTTATGTATCATTTGAGCAGATAATATCACCTATCAAAAAGTTATAATTACACTGATGAGTCATAATCAAACTCTTTCATGGTAACAATATTTTTTTTTTGATTAAAATGATTGGAATTTTCACACCAAACACTTATATATACATATATACTTATTATATATTATGTTACATAATATATGTTATGTATAACAATTCTAGCACAATAAAAGAGAAGGAGGAATATATCTGTATAGAAATAACTTTTCTATATCATTGTAGAATCAAGTTAGCATAAATCCGTGATAAATTCTGCTAAGTTAAGATGAGTACGATTAGTTCCAAAGCAACTACAAAAAAACAAAAAACAAAAAACAAAAAACAAAAACAAACAAACAAACAAACAAAATGAGTGGTGAGAGAGGGCATTCCTGTCTTGTGCCAGTTTTCAAGGGGAATGCTTCCAGTTTTGCCCATTCAGTATGATATTGGCTGTGGGTTTGTCATAAATAACTCTTATTATTTTGAGATATGTTCCATCAATACCAAATTTATTGAAGGTTTTTATCATGAAGGGCTGTTGAATTTTGTCAAAGGCCTTTTCTGCATCTATTGAGATAATCATGAATTTTTGTCTTTGGTTCTGTTTATATGCTGGATTATGTTTATTGATTTGCGTATGTTGAACCATCCTTGCATCCCTGGGATGAAGTCCACTTGATCATGGTGAATAAGCTTTTTTATGTGCTGCTGGATTCGATTTTCCAGTATTTTATTGAGGTTTTTTGCATCAATGGTCATCAGGGATATTGGTCTAAAATTCCCTTTTTTTGTTGTGTCTCTGCCAGGCTTCGGTATCAGGATAATGTTAGCCTCATAAAATGAGTTAGGGAGTATTCCCTCTTTTTCTATTGATTGGAATAGTTTCAGAAGGAATGGTAACAGCTCCTCCCTGTACATCTGGTAAGATTCGGCTGTGAATTCGTCTGGTCCTGGACTTTTTTTGGTTGGTAGGCTATTAATTATTGCCTCAATTTCAGAGCTTGTTATTGACCTATTCAGGTATTCAACTTCTTCCTGGTTTAGTCTTGGGAGAGTGTATGTGTCCAGGAATTTATCCATTTCTTCTAGGTTTTCTAGTTTATTTGGGTAGAGGTGTTTATAGTATTCTCCGATGGTAGTTTGTATTTCTGTGGGGTCAGTGGTGATATCCCCATTATCATTTTTTATTGCATCTATTTAATTCTTCTCTCTTTTCTTCTTTATTAGTCTTACTAGCAGTCTATCAATTTTGTTGATCTTTGCAAAAAAACAGCTCCTGGATTCATTGATTTTTTGAAGGGTTTTTTGTGTCTCTATCTCCTTCAGTTCTACTCTGATCTTAGCTATTTCTTGCCTTCTGCTAGCTTTTGAATGTGTTTGTTCTTGCTTCTCTAGTTCTTTTAATTGTGATGTTAGGGTGTCAATTTTAGATATTTCCTGTTTTCTCTTGTGGGCATTTAGTGCTATAAATTTCCTTCTACACACTGCTTTAAATGTGTCTGAGAGATTCTGGTATGATGTATCTTTGTTCTCATTGGTTTCAAAGAACATCTTTATTTCTGCCTTCATTTCGTTATGTATCCAGTAGTCATTCAGGAGCAGGTTGTTCAGTTTCCATGTAGATGAGTGGTTTTGATTGAGTTTCTTAATCCTGAGTTCTAGTTTGATTGCACTGTGGTCTGAGAGACAGTTTGTTATAATTTCTGTTCTTGTACATTTGCTGAGGAGTGCTTTACTTCCAACTATGTGGTCAATTTTGGAATAAGTGTGATGTGGTGCTGAGAAGAATGTATATTCTGTTGATTTGGGGTGGAGAGTTCTGTAGATGTCTCTTAGGTCTGCTTGGTGCAGAATTGAGTTAAATTCTTGGATATCTTTGTTAACTTTCTGTCTCATTGATCTGTCTAATGTTGACAGTGAGGTGTTAAAGTCTCCCATTATTATTGTGTGGAAGTTTGTGTCTCTTTATAAGTCTCTAAGGACTTGCTATATTAATCTAGGTGTTGGTTTAAAGTCTGTTTTATCAGAGACTAGGATTGCAACCCCTACTTTTTTTTTGTTTTCCATTTGCTTGGTAGATCTTCCTCCCTCCCTTATTTTGAGCTTATGTGTGTCTCTGCATAGTGTTGGAAGTTCTGGCCAGGACAATCAGGCAAGCGAAAGAAATAAAGGGTATTCAATTAGGAAAAGAGAAAGTCAGATTGTCCCTGTTTGCAGATGACATGATTGTGTATTTAGAAAACCCCATCATCTCAGCCCAAAATCTCCTCAAGCTGATAAGCAACTTCAGCAATGTCTCAGGATACAAAATCAATGTGCGAAAGTCACTAGCATTCTTATACACCAATAACAGAGAGAGAGCGAAATCATGAGTGAACTCCCATTCACAATTGCTTCAAAGAGAATAAAATACCTAGGAATTCAACTTACAAGGGATGTGATGGACCTCTTCAATGAGAACTACAAACCACTGCTCAATGAAATAAAAGAGGACACAAACAAATGGAAGAATATACCATGCTCTTGGATAGGAAGAATCAATATCATGAAAATGGTCATACTGCCCAAGGTAATTTATAGATTCAATGCCGTCCCCATTAAGCTACCAATGACTTTCTTCACAGAATTGGAAAAAACTTCTTTAAAGTTCATATGGAACCAAAAAAGAGCCCGCATTGCCAAGACAGTCTTAAGCCTAAAAAACAGAGCTGGAGGCATCATATTAACTGACTTCAAACTATACTACAAGGCTACAGTAAGCAAAACAGCATGGTACTGCTACCAAAACAGAGATATAGACCAATGGAACAGAACAGAGCCCTCAGAAATAATACCACACATCTACAACCATCTGATCTTTGACAAACCTAACAAAACAAGAAATGGGGAAAGGATTCCCTATTTAATACATGGTGCTGGGAAAACTTGCTAGCGATATGTAGAAAGCTGAAACTGGATCCCTTCCTTACACCTTATACAAAAATTAATTCAAGATGGATTAGAGACTTAAATGTTAGGCCTAAAACCATAAAAACCCTAGAAGTAAACCTAGGCAGTACCCTTCAGGACATAGGCATGGATAGGGACTTCATTTCTAAACACCAAAAGCAATGGCAGCAAAAGCCAAAATTGACAAATAGGATCTAATTAAACTAAAGAGCTTCTGCACAGAAAAAGAAACTACCATCAGAGTGAACAGGCAACCTACAGAATGTGAAAAAATTTTTTCAATCTACTCATCTGACAAAGGGCTAATATCCAGAACCTACTAAGAACTCAGACAAATTTACAGCAAAACACAAACAACCCCATCAAAAACTGGGCAAAGGATATGAACAGACACTTCTCAGAAGAAGACATTTATGCAGCCAATAGATACATGAAAAAATGCTCATCATCCCTAGCCATCAAAGAAATGCAAATCCAAACCACCATGAGATACCATCTCACACCAGCTAGAATGGAGATTCATTAAAAAAATCAGGAAACAACAGGTGCTGGAGAGGATGTGGAGAAATAGGAACACTTTCACACTGTTGGTGGGACTGTAAACTAGTTCAATCATTGTGGATGACAGTGTGGTGATTCCTCAAGGATCTAGAACTGGAAATATCATTTGACCCAGCCATCCCATTACTGGGTATATGCCCAAAGGATTATAAATCATGCTGTTATAAAGACACATGCACACGTATGTTTATCGTGGCTCTATTCACAATAGCAAAGACTGGAACCAACCCAAATGTCCATCAGTGACAGACTGGAGAAAGGAATGTGGCACATATACACCATGGAATAATATGCAGCCATAAAAAAGGACAAGTTTTTATCCTTTGTAGGGACATGGATCCAGCTGGAAACCATCATTCTAAGCAAACTATCACAAGAACAGAAGACCAAACACTGCACATTCTCACTCATAGATGGGAATCGAAAAATGAGAACACTTGGACACAGGAAGGGAAACATCACACACCAGGGCCTATTGTGGGGTGGGGGAAGGGGGAAGGGATAGCATTAGGAGATATACCTAATGTAAATGACGAGTTAATGGGTGCAGCACTCCAACATGGCATATGTATACATACATAACAAACCTGCATGTTGTGCACATGTACCCTAGAACTTAAAGTATTAAAAAACAAAACAAAACAAAACAGCAACAACAACAAAAACTCATATACTTTAGTAAAAATAGCATTTAAAAAATTTAAAATGTTGCCCTCATGATCTGGCACAATGGCTTATCTCTGTAATCTCAGTGTTTTGAGAGGCCAGGGGAAGAGAATAGCTTGAGCCCAGGAGTTTGAGACCAGCCTGGGCAACATAGTGATAACCTGTCTCTACAAAAAATTTTAAAAATCAGCCAGGCATTGTTGTGCACACCTGTAGTCCTAACTACTTGGGAGGCTGAGGAAGAAGTATCACTTGAGCCCAGGAGTTAGAAGCTGCAATTAGCTATGATTGTGCCACTGCACTGCAGCCTGGGCAACAGAGTGAGACCCTATCATGAAAAATAAATACAAAAAAATAAAATATTGCCCTAGAGTAATATGTACTTAGTATAAAATAAACTAGTATTAGAATAATTAGAATGAGAAAAACAGAGGTACAGAAGCGATATTAGACATGTGGAAAACAAAAAGTAAAATGGCAGGCATAAATTCAAATATATCAAAAATATTTAACTAAAGTGATTTCAGAAATTCAATCAAAAGATAGAGATTTTTAGACTGGCTGTTTTCTGATTTAGTCAACTACATACGATCTATAGAAGATGCATACATATGTATACATATGTGTGTGTGTGTATATAAATATACATGGTTTATGGAAGATACTTTAGATTCAAAGATACGAATAAGGTGAAAGTAAAGCAATAAAAAATATATCATTCAAACTGCAACAGGAAGAAAACTGGAGTGCCTATACTAACATCAGGGAAAAAAAATAGATATTAAGAGAATAAAATATATATTAAGAGAAAAAATGAAACAGTTACTAGAGGAAAAGAAGGATATTTTATAATTATAAAAGAGTCAAACTCTCAGAAAAGGTCGTGATTACAAACATATGTGTGTGTGTTTGTGTGTGTATATATATATGCATGTATATATACAACTAACAACAGAGCCTCAAAATAATGAAGCTAAAAAATAATTTAAGGGAGAAATAGCTAATTCAACAATAACAATTAGAGACTCTAATATTCTACTTTCAACAGCAGATGTAACAGTTGGCTGAAAATCAACTAAGATATAGAAGATTTGAACATTTTAAATCACCTAGAAATAGTAGAGAGCTATAAAACACATTACCCAACAACAGCAGAATTGCCTTCTTAAATGTACATGGCACATTCTCAAGGATAGATCATATCCTACAATATGCTATAAAACAAGTTGTAATGTATTCCAAAAAATTGAAATAATAAAAAGGGCATTATCTGACCAAAATTGAATGAGATTAAACATCAAAAACAATAAGTAACTTGGTAAATTTACAATTATATGGAAGTTGAATAACACAATCTATATTAAACAATGGATCAAAATGAAATTGCAAGAGAAATGAGAAAAGATTTTGAGATTATTGAAAATGGATACCAAAACTCATGGGATGTGGGTGATGCAGTGCTGGGAATAAAATTTATAGCTGTAAATATCTCAATAGCCTAAACTTCCACAACATAATGGACAAGAGACGAAATAAAATAAGTAGAAACAAGGAAATCATAAAATTTAGAGTAAAATTAATAAAATAAAATATAAACAAGAATATCAGAAAAACAAAAGTTCATTTGTTTTAAACAACAAAATAAATATATTAAATCAGGAATAAGATATAAAATATTACTGAAATTACAGAAAGAAAAATAATTACAAAGAAATAGTATGAACAACTGTAAATTTTAAAAAATCAGTTAACTTCAATAAAATGGAAAATAGAAAAATACCAACTACTGAAATTGATTCAAGAAGAAATAGGAAATCTAACCTATAACAAGTACAAAGATTGAATCAGTAATTAAACAAACCAACAAAAATTAACACTATGAAATGCCCACGCTGAAATGACTTCATTTGACATTGTAACAAATATTTAAAGCAAAATTAAGAGTAATTATTCACCACCTCCTCCAAAAATAGAAGAGCAGGGAACATTTCCCAACTCATTTTATGAGGCCGATATTACAACAATAGCACAACCAGACAAATCACAAGAAAACTATAAGCAAATCTATGTTTTATGTTTTCAATCCCTCTATATACCATTAAACTTAATGAAAAAGAGAAAATTATATAAACTCTGAATAAATGGAAATATAATGCATAGACTTAAATATTAGGCCTTAAATTAGTTAAAATATTAATTATTCCCAAATTAATTCACACAAGAAACCTCAACACAGTACCACACCAAATTCAGCAACATGTAAAAAGATTTATACAGCATGACCAGGTGGGATTTATCATAAGAATATAAGGTTGGTTTAATTTTTTTTAAAATCAACTAATGTAATTTACTTTATCAATAGAATAAATAAAAAAGAAAATGCATGATAATATAAATAGATGTAGAAAAAAAGCATGTTACAGAATCTCACAACTATTTATGAAACAAACACTCAACAAATGAAGAATAAAAGGGAACTTCCACAATCTGATAAGGGAAGTCTAAAATAAACAAGAAGAACAAAGAAACGTAACTAACATTATACTTAATGGTGAAAGGCTGAAAGACTGGAATTTTAAATCAAAACTGTGAGATAACACTTTACAACCACTTGTATAGTCTAATCATAGAATTTCCATGTGACCCAGCAATTCTACTTCTAGTATAGACTCAAAAAAATGAACATACATGTTCTTACAAAAGTTTGTATGTGAATGTTTGCAGTTTTGTTTAAAAGAGTCCAAAAGTTGAAACAACCCAAATGACCATCAACTGATGAATGTATATATAAAATTTGTTATATTCATACAATGAAATGTTATTCAGCAATAGACAAAAATGAATCACCGATACATGCTTTAATACGGATGAACATTGAAAACATTTTGATAAGGAAAAGTAGTAAGCCACAAGACACATAGAGTAGTGCTCAACAAATACTTGTTTAATGAAACAATGATTTTCAGAAGCTTTTTATTTATTAGGAAAATTATACTTAATTTTGTGATATAATTTCCTTCTTTTCTGATTTTGTGATTCTCTTTTGTTTGCCATTATTTTTTGACATCCAGAAAATCTTGGGATTTTTTGCAATTGAAATTATCAACACTTTAATGAGTTCTTGATATTGTCTCATAATTAATACTAACAATGGAGCCCAGCAAATTTTGCATATACAATTATTTTATGTAAAATTAAGTTTTTCCATATCAGTTGCAATATCTAGAAATTATATATGTGATACCACCTGTTATAATGTCAAAAGATATGCAAAATCTTTAGAATTAAAAAAAAAAAGTTCTAATTCTCTGTTAAGGAGACCCTCTATGTACCACTAAGCTCAATGAAAAAGAGAAAATTATATATACTCTGAATAAATGGAAACATAATGCATGGACTTAAATATTAGGCCTTAAATTAGTTAAAATATTAATTCTTCCCAAATTAATTCACACATTTAATGGAACAACAAAAATATTGCAAGTTATTTTAGACACTAATTATCATGTTATATATATTTATGAATAACATTTTCCAAATTATGAAGTTATCTTTGAAAAGGAAGACTAATGGTGTGGGATTTCATGAACCGTATGGTATGACAAACCCAGAAACCCATATGGGTGCCCTTAAAAGAAAATGATAATAATAATAATAATGGGTCAACAGAGAGCTCTAACAACAACCCAAGTATATATGGGATCTTGATATATGAGAAATTCGGCTATAATTTCGTTTGAACATACAGGGTTCTTTAGTAAATGGTATTGAGGAAATGGCTTATTATAAGACCTTAAATGAAACTGGATTACAACCTTATACCTTATATAGAAGGAGACTCTAAATGTGTATAGGGATCTAAAAGTAAAAGGTAAAATTATGATATAAATGAAAGAAATGTAGAAAAATATCTTTGTGATTTGGGGATGGAGAAATTTTTCAATTACACTCAATTTATAAGACAAAGTAATGACAGTATTATAATAATAGACACGAATAATGGTGATGATGGTAACAGACACAAAATTAATGAATAATGTATAAACATTTTCTTTTAAAATGTATTTTAAATGGGTACAGATTAAAATTCATAATATAAATGACATGTTTCACACAGGTCTGCATATTACCACATTTTTTTGCCCTGAAATGTTCAAAAATTTTTTCTGGGAATTTATAAAATGTTTAATGAGCCAAAGAAAAAATCATACCAACTATATTGTTAGTTAAGACCAGGAAAGAAAGTATGGGATGATAATTTCTTAATACCATGCCCCGACTGTGAAGTGTTCATGACTCCCACCTCTTTTTGAAGCCTCAAATTTATGTCTAAGTCACCAATCCCTACTTGCTACCAGAAATACTATAACAGAATGAAATATCTTCATTTGTACATTTATTATTTATTGAATATCCTCTAATTGGAATATATTATTCAAAACGTTATGACAGTGAGACATGATATCTGTTCGCAGGTAGTGTACTATACATAGGTAAGATTATATACTCTTCAGAACACATCTCATGGTTGTTCTATTTTATTTAAAAAGTGAACATATTTTTTAAAGTACTAAAATAATTATTTTTTTTCACTTTCTGAACATACAAGTTGCTTGATTATAGCAATGTGTCTTCTGGCTTTCTTTCTGGAAGTTTTAAATTAAACCTGTTTCCTTTACAGGATATTTTAGGAGATTCACATTTTCTGTGTAATGTTAAATATATCCAAAACATAATTTTCAGTTATAAGCAAGAGTTCTGTTTCCAAGTGCAAAATCTAAAAGTCCATAAGAAAATCAGGTATAGTTTCAAAAACTATTTCTGTAGAGTCAGGAGGCTTGTGACAATAGAGCTTTATGTGAATTTGGCACAAAAATATAGTATAATTTGATCAGGATTTTCTTAAATTATTTCTGATCCAAAAAGTCTGATAATTATTTATTCCAAGACTATTGTAATTTCTGCCATGATGTCAGTGATTTTATTAACAAATTGAATAGTTTGTTTTAGGTTTATTTATTTATTTTGGCTATACTATGCAAACTTTTCTGCCATCAAGTAAAAGCTTTATATGCTTATATTTTTACCTTCAAAACAAAAAAGATATTGAACTACATATGAAAGTGTCATACTGAATGTATTTTTGGGTTTGGGCCAGTCTTGATACTACTAGATCAAGTGTCTAAATCTTTTTGTCTAAAGCACTTACATACACTGATATATTTTCTCTCTTTATTATGCTCTGGAAAACCAAATAATCCTGGTTCTTAAATCTTTGTAGTAAAATGATATAGAAATCATTCATTTAAGCAATTCTAGAGTGCATATCATTGTATTACCCGTACACATACCAAAATTATTATGACAAACTTCATTAAATGAAGCATTTTTCAATAATAAAGTTTCAAGTTTCATATGGGTTGAAACTTAACTCATCTATACACAATTATCTCTCATATATTTTTCCCAAATACATACGTTATATATTTAAAATAAAAGTTTGACTATATTATAACTTCAGGTGTTATGATTTTTCATCCTTTAATTTCATATCTCAAACAATAAAATGAATATGCATGTTATATAATTTTATACTACCTGAGTCAGATTTTTATTTAAATTTATATTTAAATAGTTTTTATAGATACAACTTTTTGCATTGCTTTTCAAATTATATTCTAAGAGTTGGAATTTCATGCACCCTTTTATGGAGAATCTTTAAAAGGTGATCT
Source organism: Theropithecus gelada (assembly GCF_003255815.1). Classification (NCBI taxonomy): domain Eukaryota; kingdom Metazoa; phylum Chordata; class Mammalia; order Primates; family Cercopithecidae; genus Theropithecus; species Theropithecus gelada. Next base: position 64,401,188 of record NC_037671.1, on the reverse strand, counting down.
TTGTCTTGAGCATAGCTTGTTCAAGTTTAAAATGCGTTTGTGGACAATATTGACACATTAATTGAGTATCTACAGTTTATAAGGTATTTGGGTCATAACTTTAGGACTCAGGATAATAAGTAAAGGAATACATTTTATTTTTTCTATTCCTAGAATTTTTTTCATTAAAAATATAAATGATAAAAACTAATAATTATAATATTTTCACATTAGATCATATTTTTAACTTATAGAATTTTACCTAGTAGGCTTCTGTTTTTTTACTTTTTATATGATTCACTATTTTCCCATTTAACGGTATTTTAAAATTTATATATTTAATAATACAGTTAGCAATACATCCATAAATTATTTTAGTCCAATTTGATATCTCAAAGGAAATTTCTTTAAATTTACATAATTTTAAGATATCAATAACATTTGTAGGTTACTATAATTTTCATCAAAATTGATATTTTATCAAAATTGATGTATTTCTCCCTGAAAAGCTTTCAATCTGATAGCCATTTATCTTAGTACTCAATAGCAGTGTACACATACATATTACGATTTATTTGAATTTATTAATTATGATGACAAAATGCTTGACATACTACTACATGGTTGGGTGACAAGTGATGACTGCTTTTGTAAATTGGAGAAATTTATTTTAGCTCAGTGATTTTCAGGGAGAGTATTTTGTCTTCTAGAGGCATCTTGGGAATTTCTAGAGTCATTGTCAATATTCAGAATAATTGGCTGAAACAGTTGACATTTAGCATGTGGGTAGTGAATGATGAATGCTATAAATCTTTCAATCCACAGAACAGTTCAGGCAAAGAAAACGTTTTCCATGGATTGCACAATTTCTAAAAGTCGCAGCATAAGTTAATGTGTATATAAAACCCACATATAAATATCTAAGACTAGATCTGAATTTCAGGTCAGATATTGGCACAAAATATTTTTACACAATTTTAATAATCATTGATTATATCAGGAATAAATATTTTATGTTAAATCAATAAATATTATTTTTCACTCAGAAATTTCTTAGAATTTGTTAACCATATTGAAAAAAATACATCATCCTACTTGAGTGTCTAATAGGAAATGACTATTAACAGTCTTTATTTATGGCTACCAAACCCAAGATAATTCTGTGTATGAGTACAAACAGCTAACCACTTCAGTGTATCTTCTAGTTTAGTCATTCCTTAGTATCTTTGTATAGAAATAGTGGTCTTATAAATTAGTGGTCTCTTATACTTTTTGTATTAGAGTTAGGGAATTATCTTGGTTAATTTTTAATATTAGGTGTGTAGGTAGGATACATTATGAATTCCATTTTATGAAGTAAGGTGTGTACTACAAAAACCAGAAATGTACAATTAACAGAAAATATTGGTCTGATTGATTTTAGTTTATCTGTTTCAGGAAGTACAAAGCTAAGTAGATTATACACCTTTAAAAGCATAACTAATAGAAGATCAAAACCAGGCAAATATTTCAAAATTATAACAAATACATCACATTACAAACCAATTCACCAAATAAAGAAATACAACACAATTCACATTTCAAAACAGAAAAAAATATTATAAACACATAAAAGATATATTGTTTATTAACATTCATTAAATTACCTCAAAAATCAAACTAAAACAGACCAATTCTAGGTTGTTTAAGAGGTTCATTATAACACTTTGACTTAAAAGGATTAAAAAATATGTAATAGAAAAAATTACTGGAGAGATCCTAACGAGAACAAGGCTGAAACTATAGACTTGATATATCAAGGTGGAATTTCAGACAAAGTGTTAAACCAGATACAAAGTAGTTTTTATTTAGCTTTATGTTGACGTACTGAAAGCATTTTGCATTACAATCAATAATGCCTGCTATTAATTTAGGCTCCTGAAAGTATTTAAGTATATGAAAAAGTCAAAAAATGAGGAAGTATAAATTGGTAGGAAGACACACAATTATTGTGGTTTATAGATATGATTTTGAATATAGTAAAATAAAAGAATTGATTTTAAAAACTTATTAGAAATAAAATAATTTTATATTGTGGTCTACTGACAAATCTTCGTAAGAAATGTATAGATTTCCAATAAGAAATAAATGTCATTTAGAAAATAAAATGAAGACAAATATTTTATTTATAATAGTAACCCAAAACATAGAACACATAGGAATAAACTGTTATAAATGCATAACAAAAGAAAATCTTAAAATTATAAGGATGATTTATGAAAGATTATTAAATGCTTTCAATTGCATAGCGTGTTCTTGGGTAGAAAGGCTCAACGTTTTAAATATGGTAACTCTAAATTCATATATAAATTCTACATGGTCTCATATAAAATAAAAATGAAACTTTTGTTTTGCTATGTATATAAAGAGGATAAAAGTTGAAAGAAAAAAACTATAAGAGTATGAGAAAAGATATAAAGCAAGGTATTAAAATACGTCTTGGATGTTAAATCAAACACCTTCTACTGAGGCAGAATATGACTCATATATATGAGTCATATGCGTATATATCTTATATATAAATATATGTACTTATCTATATGAATTTATTTTATTATAAATAGCATTTCTAATCAGTGGTAGAAAAGAAATTACACCATTTAAAAATTTATCAGATAATTTGAAGGGGTGGCCTGCCCCTCCACACCTGTGGGCGTTTCTCCTTAGGTGGAAGGAGAGACTTGAGAAAAGAAATAAGACACAGAGGCAAAGTATAGAGAAAGAAAAAGTGGGCCCAGGGGACCGGCACTCAGCTTACAGAGGACCCGCACCAGCACCGGCCTCTGAGTTCCCTCAGTATTTATTGATCATTATCTTTACTATCTCAGAAAAGGGGAAGTGGCAGGATAATAGGATCATAGTAGGGAGGTCAGCAGAAAGACATATGAATGAAGATCTCTGTGACATGAATAAGTTTGAGGAAAAGTGCTGTGCCTTGATATGCATGTGAAAACATCTCCATAAACCTTTTTAGTGCATAAAGAGCAGCATTGCCGCTAGCAAGTCCCACCTTCAGCCCTAAGGCAGTTTTCTCCCATCTCAATAGATAGAACATACAACGGGGTTTTACACCGAGACGTTCCATTGCCCAGGGAGGGGCAGGAGACAGATGCCTTTCTCTATCTCAACTGCCAAGAGACCTTCTTTCCTCTTTTACTAATCCTCCTCAGCACAGACTCTTCACAGGTGTCAGGCTGGGGGAAGATCAGGTCTTTCCCTTCCCACGAGGCCATATTTCAGAGTGTCACATGGGGAGAAACCTTGGACAATACCTAGCTTTCCTAGGCAGAGTTTCCTGCGACCTTCTGCAGTGTATGTGTCCCTGGGTATTTGAGATTAAGAGAATGGTGATGACTTAACAAGCATGCTGCCCTCAGGCATTTGTTTAACAAAGCACATCCTGCACACATCCAAATCCATTAAACCTTGAGTCACCACAGCACTTGTCTCTAGCAAGGACAGGGTTGGGGATAGGGTTACAGATTAACAGCATCTCAAATACAGAACAAAATGGAGTCTCTTATGTCTACTTCTTTCTATATAGACACAGTAACAGTCTGGTCTCTCTTTTCCCCACAATAATTCATTTATGAAATAAACCTATTGCTTTCTAAAAGACAATGAGAGTGAATATTTGTATATCTTAAATTGGGGAGGCTTTTCTAAACATAACACAAGATTGAGAAGCTATTAAAGGAAAAACAGATACAGGTGTTATATAAAAATGTATAATTTATAAAGGCATAAACTCCAAAAACATTCAAGCATCTGGAAAAAAACAGCCTGTTCCATTCTTGAGCAATACACAGAGCCCAGCGATGTGGTGCAATACTACAGAGGAGAAATTAAGTAAAAGGCTACTCCCAAAACAAAGATAACAAGGTATTTTTCCCTATTCTGCTCTAAAAATATGGGTGGCCAGGTCACTTCCCCTGACTGTCACTGACTGGGTCTAGGTAAAAAATACAGACTGAGAGAGTTAGAGAGTTCTTAAACAAATCAGCCAGGTCTCTACTTGATCACAATGCAATAAAGTTAGTCACTAGAAAACCATTCACAATGAATACATGGAATTTCAAACCATATTTGAAATGGTGATTTATTTTTCAATATAAGTGGAGAGTCCAGCATAACTATATATGTTAAGAAATTCTCTTAACTTCACAGCCAGAGACCAAAGTCAGTTGGGGGTTAGAAGGTGGGGAGAGAATTCAGAGGAAATACAAAGACGAGAAGCATGTTAAACGTTTGAAAAAACTCCAAAACTGAAGATCACTGCCCTCAAAGTAATAAGGAAAAGGTACAAAAAATAGTTTTCAGATCTACAATATGTGAACATTTTTAGTTCTCAAGAGGTCTAACCTAAAAATAATATACTTCACTTAAAATAGGAAGTCAAGTAAGGAAAAAGATGAGGGATTTAGGAAACTGAGGATGCAAACCAGAAGACAGGAGGTAAAGCTTTCCAGGATGAAGGTGAAGAGTCATCCCAGAAGACACTGTGCAGTGAGTCTACGGATCTACCCATTCAAAAGACCCATTTCTAAGGACAAAAACACTGAGGCTGAGAGAATATTCAATGTATTTTGCATATTGAGGGACATGGGGAAGTAATGATGATTGGGTGCCTAGAATAAGTAAATAAAACTAAAAATAAAGTGATTAATAACTGCCAGGAAAACAAAAATGTTCTGTAAAAGTAAATATATACCACCTCTTTCAGCTATATATGATATCACTAAAGACATAATTATATACAATGCATGTTAATTTATCACAAAATTAACCTATTTTTATATTGGGAGAATGAAATAAGGGCTTGGTGTGATTATCTGTGTGTGTTTGTGTGTGTGTGTGTGTGTGCATGTGCGTGCACGTGCACACGTGTGTGTGTGTGTTTTGGGGTAAGGAACAGTGTAAGAAATGTAAATACTTCTCTTCCATAGGATGACATCAATGAATAATGTTTAAATGTGCTTTTTTATTAAGTAATAAATGTAAAATATTTTATTTGGAAACATTGAGATAAATGAAAACACAAAAATAGTTAAACATGTTAGTTATATATAGGTGTCATGATGAGTTAGAAATGGAAATGCACTGTAATATTTTACCCTCAGAAGACACTATAGTTACTCTATAAGAAATATTTGCATGTATTATAGGAATATTTGCATAGTATTTTATGAAAATATAAATTAAAATAAACCAGAATATTAAAACTTGGAAATAAATTTAAAACCAAAATGCCTGGCATTTCAGAAATTTTGGACTACTTCCAATGCATCAGAAGCAACACTTTCCTAAGAACATCCCAATGAGCTTTCAAATAATGGCCATTAGAAAGCAGCAGATTGCCGAGTTGCTTTTTGGGGGGTCAGGGGAAGTTTGTGGTGCAAAGGAGAAGGAAGTGTTGATATCTTATTTTCTTTAGTACTAATTATAAAATGAGTGTTAAAAATATAAATTATTTATTGTAGAAAAATTACCAAAAATAGGTTGCTAATAAGAAACAAAAAGGTAAATGACCAGTAACTTTGCAAAAAAAGTGCAGATATTCATAAATGAAACGCATAAAAATCATAGCAAAATAGGCTAGGTTTTCTAATCAGCCTGGTAAATACTAAACCATTTTATGACACGCAGAACTCTCCGGTGTTTGGGAAGCCCAGCATTCTGAACATCAGCCTTTTAGAGAGGGCTTTGATAAGAACTATTAAAATTAAACACGTGATTTCCTTTTGATGAAGGTCAATTTTGCAAGGGATTTATCCTATGGATCCTCTTTACAGAGTCCACTAATATATTTGTATGAAGACTTCCATTTCTGTATAAATATTAGCACAACAAATTAAAACACATAGTAACTACAGTGTCTTCTGAGGGTAAAACATGGTATATTCATATAATAGAATATTTGCAACCTTTGAAAACAAAATGTGCTAATTTGGATTTGTATCTCAGACATATCATTGAATGGAAAGATAAAATTTCAGAGTATTATATATTACTAAGATATAATCATTTTTGAGAATTTAAATATATATATATATAAATATATATGTGTAGGTAGGTTTATATTGCAGGTAGGTTGATATAGAAATGATAATTCTAAACAATAAGGAAATGTGCCTATGTTGTGTCAAAAATAAAATTTGAAAAATTCCAAAATTGGTAACAAGTAGGTTGTTGCTCTAACTGCAACTCGTCAAATTTTAAAAAGACTAGTACACAAGAAAAAGTATTCTCTTGAGGACATTAAAGCTCAATAAAACAAATATCAGGTCAATATAAAAATATATGAAATATAATGAAGTAAAAATATCAAGTCAATTATCATTTCAAATTTGCTATGGCCAAATGCAGATTCCTAGTTTCTACCCCAAGTTTTCTCCTATTAAATTTTCCTCTTAATAAAAGGTGTCACTATCCCCACACAGCTCAGACTTAAAAAGGAATCATTCTTTATAGGCTATGTAGGTTTTAGAGACTTAAGCAAGATCCTAATAGATAACTGGCAAACTCTACTTCAGTTATTACAGTTTTTGTTTGTTATAGTATCTGATTGAGCTGGTACCTCCGTATTACTCTTAATCTTCAAAAATACTCTCAATGCCGTAAGCTTCCCATATATAATTTAGAGTCTACCTCTTGATACCTTTGTTGAGATTTAATAAATTAGAGATTAGCTCAGGAAGAATTATAAAGATATGCCTTCATGTTCTTGTACATGATGTCCATTTAGGAAGGAATTCTCTAAAATTTTCTTTTCATTTTCATGGAATAACAAATAGCATTATGACTAAAACTTGTACAGTGGAGGCACAAAACTATATAATAATCTTGGCATTATGTAAAGGGCCCCATGTAATTAATCTACCACCCCAATCAGAACACTGTTGAAAGTGAAAGAGCACTATTAATGCACTATTAACAATTTAAAAAATATGGTTAAACAGGCCTAACACAGGCCAATTTTTTATTTTATTTTTATTTTTTTATTTTTTATTTTTTTTGCCATGTGGCAGTTGTTTCGAATTTACCTAGGAATTTTTTCTTTCTTTTTTTTTTTTTTTCCCGTATGTGGAGGGAGAAGAGGAAAGGTATTGAGAGGAAGTAACTGTGTTCTATTATTTTATTTCGGGTAACTTTGTTGTAAGAGTGTTTGATATAGTAGGTAACAGTTACTTGCCCATTAAAAAATGCATTCAATACTCTTCTGTGAAATAGATGTGCATCTGGGAATTTTGTAGATGAGGAAAGCAGGCATAAATATACTTATTTAACAAATGTTTGAAAATAATTAAAACGAAAGTTTTCCTCCAAGACCAGTGATTTGAACACATCAAGGCATCCACTGTATTCATACCATTAATAATTTCAGTGATCCTTGACAAATTGCATTAAATGGCTAAGTTCTTTCCAACTACAAGAAGAAAGGCTTGAACTAATTCACCTTTAACATTTTTGCTGGCTCCAAACACATCCCATCATTTAGAGTTATGAGTGTAATGACTTAGGTTCAGTAGGTCAATTTTTATTAATAATAACAAGCAAAGTGATTTGACATTGCTCTTCTCAGCCCATTGGTATGTTTATATGATAATGTTAAGTGCCCTTTGAATGCTTGATAAAGAATACTTGAAAATCGTGATACTTTACTCATCACTATGATTTACATGTTTTTTCACCGTATGCTTTATTTTTCAATTTATGTATATATATAAAATATTCAAAGAAATGCATGTGGATATGTCATGTAATGTATAATTATATTAAAATGATCTCATAGTTTATTTTACCAACCTATAACTATGCCTACATATAAGGAGGCCCCGAGAAAAGTTGTTCAATGTATAATGATTAAATACATTAGGTATTGAACAGATGTGTGTGTGTTCCTGTGCACATTTGTATTTGAAAGGAAGAAAAAAGTGAAAAATCCGTGTCTCTCTAACTCCAGAAAAATATCCCCACTTTTGTTGATAGTCAACATGGTTCTCAACATTAAACCTAAAAATATTTAAAATACATCTACATAAATTGCAGACTATTTCACAATTATCTTCACATACAAGAAAACTATGTTAAAAACTACTAGAAAAATATATTGGATAAATTGAAATTACTATGGGAAAATCTCCAGACAATTTGCAAATTAATTAAAAATGTATTTAAAAAATAAAAATAATGAATGCATAAATTATGTTCATGTATTCAAGAGTACAGATCTTTTAAAATTCAAAATACTATAGATTTAAAGAATAATAAAAGAATAAGTGGCATTACCTTATAGCTACATCTTAAATAATTGCGTTGAGTGACAAACTGAGTTTGAATAATCTCATATATATATATATGATTGTTGCAAAAGTAATTGTGAATTTTTCCATCATTTTCAATAACAAAAACCACAATTACTTTTTCACCAACCTAATAATATATGAATACACACACACACACATTAGCATAGGCAGAGTTCATGATGTTATCCCAGGTAACTTAGCAATTAAGTGGCAGAATATGTTTTTGAGACTGGATATATTCAGCACCAAAGTTATTTTCACTCATAATTCTGCACAATAATCAAAAGTAATTTTGCCAAGAATTGACACTCTATGAAAATATTTTTAAAATGTACCCCACAACTATCTTCATTAAATAATTCTTTGTGTTTTTAAATAAATGTGTGATTTAAATACTTAAATATATCAATATAAAGTATATGACTAATTGGGTTTTTCATTTTTCTGTGTTTCAGATGCAGCTGTTCTCTTAGTTACATTGGCAGATTGTGTGTTGTCAATGTTGACTATTGCTTAGGGAACCAGAGTATATCAGTGCATGGCCTCTGCCTGGCCCTTTCGCACAATTGTAACTGTAGCGATCTGCAAAAATATGAAGGGAACATCTGTGAGATAGATACTGAAGATTGCAAATCTGTGTCCTGCAAAAATGGAACAACTAGTATACATTTAAGGGGATATTTCTTCTACAAGTGTGTCCCAGGATTTAAAGGCAAGTCTTTTTTTCCTGATAAATTTTCTAGTAAATAATGTTGTTAATATATTTATTTGATATATCTCAAATGTGTCTATTGATTGGTATTATAGTGTGATTTCTTATTTGGTAAAGTAAAAAAAAAAAAAAAAAAGCATTCACTTGAATAATAGGATTGCTTCTTTGGGCAATTTAATCTGACTACACAGCCTTGCTCATGCAAATAAGACTAATAAGGTCAGACTGAAGCATTGGGAATATGATGGTGTATGTCAAAGGTCTGAAGGGAAAAACAGTCAGCCATAAGCTCCAAATAATTTTGCCTAAACAGCTTAGCACTGCATTTCAACCTTCTGTTTGGCTGCATAAGCACATGGAGTGAGCACATGGACAGTGTTTTCTAGTTTAAGAATAAAATTTGGTTCAGTATTGTCTAGGTCAGTTTGATGCCCTGACATTAATAACATTTAAGAAAAGGTAAAGTCACAAACATACTATATTTTCTGTATGGTCATAGAAAACAAGATTCACAGTGTAGTAATAAGACAACTTTTAACGTTAAATGTCAGAAATTAAGCATTCAAATTTAATTACTTGATATATTTATGATTGATCTTACATTGATATGATTATTTGTAATAATTTCAAACTTATTATCATTACCTTATAAAAATCAGAAAAGTGACCATATGGAAAAACAATTACATTATCACTTATAAAACTTTTTTTTTAAGTTTTGTCCAATTGGCTATTCCGTTTTATTAAGCAGACCCAATTCAAAAAGTTATTTAGATTTTCATTAACACAAAAAATATTTTCCCTGCTTGGTATTTAAAGTAATATGTTGAAGGTTTTGGAAGCAATTTAAAGATAAGTTCCAAAAATGGAAATGGTGATATCATTGGAATAAATGTATAGCCATCCAGATTAGCTTTTTTAAGGCAAAAATAAATTTGAGGGCAAAAATTCTGGTAAGCTTGCTAAAAAGTTGGTCATGTTACTTCACATTCAAACATGTTCTAAGTAAAAATAAAATTGCATAAATGTGCTAGCATTGTTAAAATATAGGTGTCTGTCTTAGAAAATATATATATCATTTCTTTAACAATCTTCCAAATATCAGTAAATATATAAGTAAGTAGTAATTTTACATAAAATAAAGAATGAATTTCACTCTGCATAATGCCATTACTAATAGAAAATGTAATTTGCCATAACCCTTTTGCATGGCTAAATACATGTGTGTATTTGCAAACATGATCAATGAGTCATCTATTATTTTATATATCAACTCTATATCGGTTGTACATTATATGATCATTAAATATATATTGTGTATAAACTGTATAGTTTTACCACATATATACATAATACTTATTATTGGAATATAATATAAAATTGGTATGGCCTACTTCTCTAGGTGGGATTAAACACTATTATGTTTCTTTCACTTTTCAAATTAAACCCAACACAAGCTTCACAGGTCCATCTTATCAGCAAGGCCTGTATTTTCTATCGTGTCTTTTTTCTTTCCACTGAATTATAAAAAATCCTATGACTTTCCTCAGTTCAAAATGTTCAGTCCTACTTCTATACTCTTCACATAGTGAGAAGTAAAGGAACTGATCTGCCTAAACTTTCCCAGGGATGCAGAGTTAATCCCGCTGAAAGAATATTTGGGGGGAAGTTTAAAGCAGATGCCCCTCTTTCTCTCCAGTCCCCTTCTCCTCCTCTATCTGGTTTCTTCTATTAGTTGTGTCTCCCTTCATCTTGAATTCTTCCCATCTGATTTCTCTCTTTCCACCTGCTTTTTCTCCCCATCATACATATATATGTATATGTATTCTCCTCCTTCCCTTTTTCCCTTTCCTTTTGATTTCTCCTTGCTCTCTCCTTTCCCCCCTCCATTTGGTTTCTCTCCTTCCATCTCCAAACTCATGTGCTTTCTGAAGGCATTCGTTAACATTTTAAAAACAATGTTACCATGGCTTTTATATCAAGTATAATCACCTTTTATTTCCTTGATCCCCATCACATTTTTGGAAATTTTAGACTTACAGTCAAATTTCCAGATTAAATGTCAGTCTCTGTATCTCTAGCCCAGAGGATCACAAACTTTATGTTAATAGAATCACCTGGAGGTCTTGTTACACCACCAGTTATTGGCCCCACGTTAGGAGTTTCTCATTTGGTAGCTCTAGCGTCCAGTACGTCTGGGGTGATCCTTACACTGCTAGTCTGAGAACCACTTTAAGAAAACTGTTCTAAACCCAGTAAATTATATTAATTGAGAGGAGTTGTATGGATCCTAAGATGTAAAATTCACTTTTGAGTGTGAACTACCATGAAACAGAGCATGAGGAAAGCAGCTAGTCCAATCTTCTCTACAGAAAACCGCTCATCTCTGGAGTTCTTGAAGACGCTGATGCATTCATTTGGTAAGGCCATATGCTTGAGTGAATCCTACAGGATTTAAAACTGATTCCAATCAATTTTCTGAAACTCCCCAAAGGTTTTTAACTCTGGGAATAATTTCAAAGAATGTGTTTTTTCAGGTTATAACCTTTTTGCAATTCCAATGTTATTTATATCTATAGTATTTTAGTAACGAATTCAAAATTGATTTTTTTTTTTTTTTTTTTTTTTTTAGTTAATATTCTTCCCTTGTCCTTTTGACACTTTCAGCACTACTGTTCTCTAAATTTTTTTCATGGTCAAAATAAGACCATGTAAGTTTATCATCCTTCTTGATTTGAGTAACCATCTTCTCAACTTACATTTCTTATAATTGCCTTTATTACCAGGAATAGGAAGTTCTCCTTTAACCAATAGGAGGATTCAAGTTCTTAGACAACATCAAGCCCAGCCGTTTCCTATTTGAGATGAGACTGAGATAAGTCTTATTGGTAGATTTGCTTGTTTTCATCTAATTTCCATGAGGCTGCTATCCTAAAGCAAACTCCTTTTCTGCTACAGTCTTATATATTATAAATTTGACTTGCAAATCTTTGTGATTCTATTCTCCAAAATGCCAGCCAGTCAACTTTATTCTATTTTTAGGTCTAAGTTACCTTGGCAACACAAAAACGTTTAAATTCCAGGATTTTTTTTTTTTTTTTTTTTCCCCATGGGCCCTTTCCTTTCCTTGTCTGCTAACTTTTATTTCTGTAGAAGTGTAGTAGTATGCTTCAACCACGTTTGCATTTCAGCTGGAACCCAGCTCCCACTATATAGTGCCAATTATTGATGCCTAATTTTCACTGTTCTATTATATTCCTTCAGGTTATAGTTTCATTTTCCCCAAAGCAGTCTATAAGTACCCAGAGGGGGTGGCGGGAAAGGAATTATATATATACAAAGAGAGAAACTTCTAAGTGACTTCGAACTTCTAGAGCACTCACTGGAGTGATCACACTGCCCAAGACTATCTTGTTCGCATTCGAGTTGAACTACTTCATAGTGGATATTCAAAACTGACCCCGTTAGTAAGATTTTTACCCTTGCTTACTTCCTTCCACATTCCAGTCTCTATACTTTGAATAGACATTGAATTAACCTAGCCGTTATAATCACCAATTCTGTTAAGACCTCATGGATAGTTTTACAGAAAATAAATTTATAGTGTAGCCTATTTTGTGTTGTGATCTTTTAAAAACACCAATGCACAAATAGCATTGCTTTTATTTTGTATATAATGTTTTCTTTTGTAATTTATGCCTAAGAGGAGAAAGTAGGCGATATTATATAAGCCTGTTGCTTGTATTCATGGTTTTCCCCAAAATTTGACGTGATATAGTCGTCTTCCTTCAGAAAATATGTTGTTTTTAGTAACTGGGGTTGTGCCTTAAAGTCACTGTTTTTTTGTTGGTATTGCTTATCCCAGCATATTCTGTCTCTCATGGAGCTGCATGTACATCCCTCTCTTCATAAAATATTCCATTAACCTTTTGTGTCTGCTCAGGGCTTTCAAGACGTATTGTAGGATCACGTCAAGCTCAATTTCATCACTCTGCACTATGTTCAACCATACTGGCTCTTAAACCACTCATTCAGTGGCTTAAGATCTCTGATGTAGGTAGAAGCAGGATCCCACTCTTTCGATGTACTGAGAATTTAGCTTCCTATGAAAATGAGCCTCATCTTCGAAGCAACATAACTCTTTTCGTAGACTCCAAGATGAGTCACCACAGAGCTGATCTGTCTCTAGGAGTATTCATCCCTAAATTCCCAGAGGTGAGCTCCTGGAGCATTTTCCTTTAGTTTTTGTCAACTTCCTACCCATTCATGTCATGGAAAGAACAACCTCCCTTATAAAATGTTAACAATGGATTTCATGTACCTATGTTTATAACCTCCCTTTTTTAAAATAACACGTGAATGTTGACCATCAGTATATATCAATAAGATAAATATACAACCTCACTTTTTATGGCTTCAAAGTATTTATTTAAATGAATGCACCTAACTTGAAGAAAATTGCTAAATCAAAAAAAAACATGTGAGGGGTTGTTGATTTGGTACAACCAAATTATCTGTGCTCATTTACACTCCAACCAACAGTGTGTAGGGGGACCATTTGGTTTACACCTTCACTATGCCAATTATTAATCATATGGTTTTGACTTTCCTCCACTCTTACGTATCAGATTATATCTCATTTTGATTTTCACTTCTTGCAGCAGCAAAAACAAGGTTGAGTGCTTAAAATGTGAAATTTTTACAGGCTCTTTACCATTTTTTCCTGAGAAGTGTATCTTACTTAGTTGCTATTGTTCTTTATAATTTAAAGATACAACTTTTCTTACTATTTCTAGAGAGAATTATATCTACAAATAAAGGTAGTTTTTATTTTCTTTTGATTATTTACTTAATTGGTATTATGTTGCTTTTTAATACCATTTGATCAAGTTTCTAAGACAAAGTACAATATTAATGGTGAGAGTAAACATCCATTTTTTTGTTCCTGAATTTCAAAGGACTTTAACTTTTGTTATCATTAAACATTGTGTTGGCTTGGTGTTAAGGATATTATAAATAAGATATCATTTCTAACTTAAAGCACTTTAAATAAGAATAGAAGGGGAATTAACAATTTAGCACAACAGCTGTTTAATAAACTGACATTTTACTTTCATAATTTTTAAAGATTTTGCAAATTACACACACTCATGCACTAACAATTTTGGTCTTTTAGATGTGTTTATTAGAAGTTTTGTTTATGGCCTTACAATCTTGTGGTGACTTTATACAAAGACATGGAAAGTACTTCTGACTCTAAACTCTAAAATATTTTAAATAAAGTGGGTTAAATCATAATGGTTACACAAATTGTAAAAATTCCTTAGGATTTGCTAAGAATTTGCTAATGTATATTACTGGAGTTACATATAATACTCACATTTAAAAGTATAATTGTCATAGAATAACAGTTCAATGATATGTAAAATTCTAGCTATTCCATAAAAAACTAATAAAACAGGAGAAAAACGTATAGACATAAAATCAAAATCAAATTTTTTCATCTTTTGTATTTTCTCTTATAATAGCTAGACTTTTCTTTATATCATTGTTATTTTCAAGAACTTATTTTCATAGATTTATTCTCAAAGTTTTCTCTGCTTTTTGTTTAATACTTTATATGTTTAATGATAGAATCCTTTCTCTATCTTTACTAAGCTTTACAATGCGTTGTTCCTTGTGTTCTTTAAATTTTTATTTTTTGTTAACCCTTAGTCAATTTATTATTGTCTTTGTTGTTTAATAATAACAAGTTTGGAGCTAGAAATACTTTGGGTGTTGTTTTGCCTGTTTTCTAAAAATATTAAATTAAAGTTTCTTATTTGTACTGTTTTCTAAATAGATTGTTATTTCACACTTGATTTTCATTTCCACTTATGAGTAAATATGGCATTTGAAAGAAAAGGCTTCTAAATTTACTTGGCAATACTTTTTACTCTTTTGATACTATTTTTTCAGTGTTATTGTATCATTAATAAAGAATAGGATTACTAATCATTGCTTTTTGGTATATTTTTGCTCTTTTTTTTGAAAAATACAGAAATGTAAAATTATTTATTATTCTTCCAGTTGTAGAGAATTTCTAGCAACTACCAAGAGGACTGAAACGAAGAGTGCTGAGAAAAATTCCTAAAGTTTGGCAGAAATACTGCTATGATTTGTTAGTAATGTGTGAACTTAGGAAGGAGTTAGGAATGTTGGATTCCTATGACTCATCTGTTATGCTTGGCTTAGCATGTGATAATTTTTGAATAGTGCTTAGATATTTGGAAGAAATTTACCTCATGCATATACTTTAAAATGTCTTTTTCTGTGGTATATATACCAGGCTGGGGGTAAGAATTACCTGAACAAATTTTTCTGAAAGCAGTATTTTGATGCCACCTCAAATATAACAAATCCACATATGTGGGAGTAGTCCTCAAGAAAAAAAGGCAGTGTTTCAGTCTATATATCATACTGCCATGTGGTTTTAAAGTATAGCAAAATGTCGGAAATTTGACTATACAACAGTTACATATATTTATAATAAACATAAATGTATATATATACACAAATACCCAATATAAATGAGTTAGAGGTCCTCATGCCAGTTGGTTTTAAGAAGTTTCCAATAGTTCTAAAATTGTGCCTTTTAAATTTTGAGCTATGTTATTTAGCATATTCTTAAAAGTTTCTTATCTTGTTTATTTTAATCCATTTTCATATAAAATAAACATAGTTTCTTATTTAACATCTATTTATAGGATAATACTTTTGCCTTTATCTTTTATTTGGAGACCTCACCTACTTTCCTCTTATGTAGTTAGTTTATATTAAGGTTTAAATATATGCCTATACTATTTGTTTTTTTATTTGTTTCATCCATTCTATGTTATATTTTTTCTTTTTATGTATACTTTTCGATTGATTATTTGTCGATCCAATTTCCTCTTTATTGATATTTACACTTATTTTTACTACTCGTTAAGTGCTTAACCTAGGGATTGCAATACTTTTAATTAGCTTGCCATATTTCAATAGAAATTGGTACTTGTTACACATTCCTGACAAGGTAAGGGTCATAAATATTTAACTGCATTTAATCCCCTTCATATATATGTTCATATGTATTCCATATATCTTTAAAATAGCAGGAGACATTGTTATTTTATACATCCAATATTAGATTTACCCACATTGTATTATTTTATTGCCCTTATTTATCTCCTACATTTGTGAAATTCCAACTAGTGTCTTTTGCCATATGTATGGTAACTTTTTAAACAGTTCTCGTGTGTTGAATTCTCCACTCTCTAATTACCTCTTTCTTTCACCTTCATACTTAAAAGATGTTTGATGGTAGGAGGTCAATATTACTTAAGTAAAATGAAAAAACTGTACCAAAACATATACACACACACACACACACACACACACACACTCGTGCATGTATGTGTGTGTTTGTATCTATGAACATATATATACATATGGGTTTGTTTGTATCTATCTCGTATTCTTAGTCCTATAATAACTTTGGCTCCTCTTTGTCCGTTCCTATATATTTTTTAAAGCACACCATGGTACAAAGACTTTAGTGGAAGACTCAGACAGCTATAATACAAAATATTTCCCATATTTTTTGTCAGAACTTGAGCTATTCACTCCAGATCTGTATTTATAGGATTCCCTCAGATATAAGTTTGTCATTTCCTATAGGTCATTTATATTCTTTACGTTCTGAAAAACAGGAAATTGAAAGAGGGCTAAAGATATTTAACAAATTTAAAACGTCCAATATTTCAAGACAATTATTCTGCTACATAATTTTCATTTTATTTAACAACTAATACATATTTTGTCCTATTAATAGAATACTGTTCTATACAATGTATGATGAAATTATTGATGAAATCAAGGAAATAAAGTTGGGCATTATATTTTTGCCTACTTTGATCTCTGAACTTTGAATGTACTGAAGGCAAATCTAACCAAATAGAATATGGGAGCACTAGAAACTTTTTTGAAAGGTAATATTAAAGAAAAGGTTTTGGGAGAGAGAACAGTTTTTCTTCACTTTGGAAGATTCTTATGTGTCCTTTGTGAATTTAAATATTTAAACATCTTCCCATAAAAAAGGCAAAAAAACGAAAATAAAGCAGAAAATTTGTGACTTTTTAAATGGCAAAGGAATTACAGACTCATGGAAAGTAGAGGGTGTTATTACAATTAGATGGCAGCTCTTTAGTACAACACGTTTTTTTTTTTTTTTTTCAGAATCTGATTTAATTCTAAATCGGTTTCCCCCAAACTCATTAAAATGCAAAAGCTACACAAAACATTGTTTGCATAATTATAAAATAATTTACTAAATGTTGCATTTCAGGAAGAAAAAGGTTATGTGCAGGAATTTAATTAGTGATCTGGCAACACAAAATATTTGATGTTGGTTCTAATTATATGCACATCTGGGATTTTCTCCAAAAGAACCACATTTTTAAAGGTTAAGCATTTATATTAAAGTGTTATAAAATAACCATCTTGGGAAGTGACCCCAAGGGAAATGACCAAATATATTCATCATAACATGAAGTATTTGTAATGATACGTTTAGCATTTATGCTGAGCCCATTTCTACACTGTGGAGTGTTCCAAAGTAAATGGTAGTAAAATTATAAGTGTGAGCACCATTCATTCTGTACCAAAGTAGCTAAAGGAGACTTGGTTTCTGATTCTGTTTCATCTAAATATAAAATATCTTATTATTATTTTTTTCAATTTTCCCATTGTTTGTGTGTAGACATTCTATTTCCCCTCTGTATACCTACCCTATTTTACTATTAGGAGAAATACTGCTAGGATCTTGAGCTTCCTGGGGGAAATCCAATATATTAGTATAAGGTGATAACATTACTGAGCCCAAGACTTTTTAAAGCTGCTCCAGGCTTTATGTAATTTCATTTTCTTACACATTCCCATTGAATTTAAAAGAATCCCATTAAGAAATCAACCAACAATACAGCACCCATACAAATGAACAAAGGCAAAACTAAAACCCCATTCACTACTTTTAAAATTACTGTTTTTCAATTACCTGCTTTTAAATCAAATATCAAGCAGCCCAAGACCACAGATCATTTTAAAATATGGGGTTTTAATTTTAATGTGAATTTACACAGCATAACTAAGTAGCGTATCACTGAGACTTTATTTTGATAGCTTGTTTTTCTTCCCTTTTTATTGAGAACATTTTTAGTACTCTCAAAGAAAGAATTACTGTTCTTCTTTGTGTAGAATCTTGGTATTCATTTCTATGACTCTTATGTACATAGATAATATAGTTTTATCAACATTAAAGACATCGCATGTTAAGTTTGGAGATATATGTATATTTCTATGAGTTACTGGTCCTGATTTTTAATTCAACACATGTAGAAATGTATTTTTAAAATTTTAATCAAGAATCTGTCTTGATGGATCATCAATGTATTTTGCCTGTGGTATTAGAAAATGCAATATTTGAGCTGATTCTTGAAAGTTGAAAGTGATGAAACTGAGTCTTCCAATACTCCATGAAGTTCAAGGTAACTGTAAACAAGAAAGAAGTTAGAAAAAGACAAGTCCACATTTGGCAGAGATTGAGATAATGTACAAGAGGCCAGCTTGTTAATTTGGAAGTGTGATATATGCATACTGTATAATTATTTTAATTGTCAAGCAACTGAGAAATAACTACATGAGAGTAAATGCGAATAGAAATGAACAGGTCTAAGTATGAAAGTGACACATTTCCAATCAGAATTAATTTTCTGGCAGCAAATTCTAACATAATTTTTATGTTTAGATTTTTTAAGACATAATATGGAAGTGATTGGTTAGAATTTCCTTCCTGTGACCTGGTAGCTTTGCTAACCCAGGAAAATGTTGGTGTTAACCTAGGCAACCTCACAATGGGTGAAGGCCAGAATAATCAGTGAACTCCCAATTTGGTCACCCTCCAGAGTACTGATACAAGTTGTCGAAGTTCCTACAATATCTGGGGAACTTTTTCTCCTGATTTTTCACACCATTGTAAGTTAAATGATGTAGTTGTCAAATTTCATTCTCTTTCTAACAGATACCAGGTTAGCTCTGCATTTATAATTCAATGTGATACGGCAGTAGTATTTCTGAATTTGAACACTTAGGATATTTTCTATCATTTAATACAGTTCTATTTGTTGACACTATACAATTTATATTTTTGTAGTTTTTAAAATTTATCTGAAAATGTTATTTTGCAGCTGCATTATATAAACAGCCTCCGAAAGCTACTGAAGGAAAGTACCTTTCCAAAATGATAATTTTTATGAATAGAAGATAACATGGCTTTTCTTGCTTTTAGGGCACTTCTTAAAAGATTTCTAATCTGTACAATTTTCAAAAATGCTGACTAAATGTAAAAAGCATTATAAAACAGCATCTAAAAATGCAAGAGAAGAAAGATACATTTTTGCATTCCTCAGAAAACTGTGTGATTTATCTATCTTTTATTATTTTTGCTAAAATGTAAAGGTGATACTGCCCTGCTCTCATAAATGAGAAATTGTCTTTAATTTAAATTCCATGGAAAATAGAAAAAAAATGGCAAATTATTCATAGTAAAATAGCTGGAAAATACAATTGCAGAGTAAAATTTCACATAATTAAGCCACAAAATGTAGCAGAAAATAACACAAACACAATCCTCAAAGGGTTTATTTGATGTTTTAATTTTTAGCATATATTTCTCAATTGTGTAAAAGATCCCGCATATCAACAATAAGTTTGAAAGCTTCCGTTACATGTCATTCTTTTTTTCTTTTTTCCAGGGAAGACCTTTAATAGAAAACCGTAGCCAGAAAACATCAAACACTATAAATATGCACATGCTTAAAAAAGAAGGAAAATAGATTTGTTTGCTTTTAAAGATATTTTTTTTGTTTTTATTTAGTTAAAAATAGAATACCCCTTGTTATATGAACACTGTGTAAAAGTGCAAATTAATCAGATGTTATAAGTTATAGGATAATCTAAGCTTATTGCTCCAAACAGTCTTTCAATAGTTGGATATTTTTAAATATGCTTTAACAAAGTTATGTATTATGTATTCATCCATCCATTCATCTGTTAACAACCTGTTTATTCTTCAATACTTGTATTTACTTACCTTGGAACAAGGTATCCAGTATAATGAGGCCATAGGGATGAATTATGCATTTAAAACCATTTAGCTATGTTGTGCCTTTTTTATTTATACCCCAAAAATGAATGGTGATTGGAGTTACATTAGTTAAGTTCAAGCTGGATAGATCTGTAAGCCAGGATATTTTCAGAGAAGCATAGATGGATTCTCATTATATAGTATTAGATAATATTTATTATAATAGATATTAGCTTTTCAATTTTAATAGTTATAAGCATACATGGTAAAAATAGTTTTTAAAATGATATTTTTTCTTATGGTCTACTTAACAGCTTCTGAGCTTTTAAAAATCACTTGTAAAAAAAAATGCAGTAACTTTTTTCATATGGTAACTGAGACAGGTAAAATGTATTACTAAAAACAAAATGGCAGAAGCAGGATTTTCACATAACTTATTTTTAGCAAAATAAAAAGCACAAAATGTGGCCAGACTTCTTTTTGAGAAGTTGGATTTTCTGTTATCTGGTAGCCATTAGTTTTCTCAAAGTGTGTGGCTAGGGCAATGCGCAGCCTACAACATTGAATCTAGCAAGAGAACAGAGGCTAAATGGAGCCCACAGCCGCACAGGAAATGTGCCATTTCAGTTCTTGGCAGGCGACAAAGCAATGGCTCCAGGTATCTTTCAACTCTTCCAGGAGTAGTACTGGTGCATGGCGTTGATGGAAAACATTTATAACATTCAGTCTATCGAGTCTAGATCATGTAAGATTTTAATAGTGGCCACAGAAATGGCAAGAAAATTAAAATAAAAATAACCTGCTATTTGGTAAACAATTATTTAGATTGTTCAGATTTCTGCTCATACAAATTAATTCACTTAATATACAAAGCTGAAATGCAGCCCATAAAAATTTGCGACATAAACCAAAATAGAAACTAATATTGACACTGAAAAGTATAATTCTTTACGAGATCTGCTAGAGATGAGAGAAGCTAGCTTGACACAAATATTTTCTTAAAAAGGCATAGATACTGTGAAAAAAAGGTTATGAAATGAGATCAAAGTAAAAATAAATAGCCACTTGAATAAAATTGGAGAAAAGTAGCGTTAACATAGTAACTCTGTTTTACTGTTGACATAGTAAAATAATCTCCATTAAAATCAGTAAAGAATGGGATTAGTATTACAAATGTCAGCTCTATAATATGAGAAGGGAATTTAGAATGTTTTAAATGTAAAGAAAATAGAAAAAGTAAAAGATGTTATTAACAAATAGTAATGACAGTGAACTGCCAACATATTGATAAATGTTGCTACTAAATGCTAACAAGTAAAAATCAAAAGTAAGACATAAAACTAATTTCTAATCCATATAAACAACTGATATTATCATTTGGAATTGTAAAATAAATATCCATGTATCTGGTTTAACATCATGAGCTGAAATATTTTTTACAATAAAAATAAAATTATTACAGAATGAGACTTGTTCTTTTTAAAGTTCAGTGCCAAAAAGATCAAGTAGAACATTAGTTATGGAGTTCTGATAGGAAAAATATTAACTAACAAATAATATTGAGGCCTATTATTTTAATTTTGAGGGCAAAAAGAAAAATTAATATTGCTTTGGATAGTTGAAAGTGTAATACATTAACAAATATCACATTTTTAAAATAATGCATTTTGTAAGTAAAATGATAGACCATGTCTAATAACATATAAACAGTCATTAAAAATGACAAATTTTAGGGTGTGGATGTATATATACTTAATTTTGCCTACCTGAAAAATGAATGGCATTTGGGGAAAATATGCTAAATTACATGAAACTCTTTGAGAAATGCAACAATTTGAGAAACTCTGCAGACTGAGCCATTTAATTGTACAAATAAGACCAATAGTCAACAGTATACAAATGCTACTATATTTAGTAATGAAAAATATTATAGGTTACAGCAATGAAGTAATACTAAGAAAAACATTGTACCTGGAACATAAAGTTAAAATATGCATGTCTTTACGGAAAGCCATTATTTGTGAGCTATTTTGTTAATACCTGTGACATCAATTATTGATACTAAAAATGTATTATCTCATTCACCCCAGAAAGTATGAAATGTTTACAGTGTTTATGAAAAATTGGCTATATATTCCAAGTTAAAGTTTTCTATTCTCTAATCGTTTAGTATAATTTGAAAATTAACATTGCACAGAATAACATACTTAAAAATTTGCTCAAGTGTTAACAATTTATTTTTGTTTTACTTTCAAAACTGTTACTATTTTTTCCACTTTTAGACATTTTAAGAGCCAATGTTATGTTTTTATTTAATTTTAGTTCATTTTGCTATTCAGTATATTGTTAGAAATTTGTTGAATTGTAAATTGATACTTTATATAAATGTATGATGTACAAAGCAGTGTTTTGAGTTATAAATAGAATGTGGAGTAATTAAATCAAACTAGTTAACATATCCATCACCTTAAATATTTAATACGTTTGTGATGAGAACATTTGAAATGTACTTTCCTAGCAATTTTGAAATGCATTTAATACTCTATTATTAACCTATATGCACCATGCTGTGCCACAGAACTATATATATATATTTTTTCCCTCTTGTCTGAAATTTTGTATTCATTAATCATCGCCCACCCCTGCTCAAATCCTCCATCCTCTGTAACAGTCACTCTACTCTGTTTCTGTGACTTGAATCATTTTAGATTCCACATATTAAGTGTTAATTTCAGTACTATTCACAATAGCAAATATATGGAATCAACCTATTATTCATCAACAGATGAATGTATAAAAAATTTTAACATAGACATACGGTTTAAATATGTGTAAATTACCCAAATACTATATAAAATTAGAAATACAAAGCTATAGGTAAAAACTAGGAGACATATTTATCTAGAAATGGAGTTTTTCTACAGAAGAACTTATAGAACCTGGTTGATCTGTTATGAGCTTTCAAAAGAAGTCCCCAATGTCATTAGCATTCAATCCACACCTATTCTCTTTATGATATGATGCCTGGTAGAAATATATGGTTTTCTCTCTCATGCTATGTGTGATTATCAAGGCTTTATCCTTTCTTGGTTGAGATTTCAAGTAAAATACTGACATATGCAAGAATGATTACACATTCAAATGTACATTTATGTGATCTTTCAAAAGTGTGCAGCTGCAAACATTCACAGAGTTATATTGAGAGTGATCTTTCTGAAATACAAGAAAATAACATAATGCACAAGCTCAGGACAGTATTTCCAATGTTTTAAACTGTATTTCAAAGTCTAATTTTCAGTGACTAGGCAGAGACTTGAATTATTCCACAATAAGAACTACATACATTGTGATTTATAAAAGCAATTATTTTAGTGTTAATTATAGTGAAAATACTTCTGAAATATTCCATTGAATATTAACATTTATCTTTAATTTTGCTAGTTTTACTTACAAGTACTACTTCTAATAAGAGTAGTTGAATATCAAATTAATATACTTGAAATAGAAAACAAAATGTAAGTGATTGTTAATATTGTTACTTAATGAGAGGTGGTATAGATAATATTCCAGATTTTCCAACTATCACTTTATTAATGATATATATGTACATATACATGTATATGACAAAAAAAAAAAAGCTTACCTCAATAGGTGTTATTATTTCTTTCTTTCTTTTCTTTTCTTTTTTTTTTTTTTTTTGAGACAGCGTCTCACTCTGTTGCCCAGGCTGAAGTGCAATGGCACGGTCTCGGCTCGCTGCAACCTCCATCTCCTGACTTCAGGCAATTCTCCTACCTCAGCTTCCTGAGTAGCTGGGATTACAGACATGCACCACCACACTCAGCTAATTTTTTAAAATATATTTTCAGTAGCGACAGGATTTCACTTTGCTGGTCAGGCTGGTCTCGAACTCCCGACCTCAAGTGATCCGCCCACCTCGGCCTCCCAAAGTGTTGGGATTACAGGTGTGAGCCACCACGCCCAGCCAGGTGTTATTATTTCTATGTATCAGATGAATTAATATCGTAAAATAGCACTAGGAATTGTAATTTTACATTACAAGTATGTGAAAATCACATCCCCCACAGACCAAATTAAAAAACTGAAATCATGTAAAAATGACTTAGAAATATTTATTAAACCTAAATTCATAAGAAAAATTAGTTACAGATATTTATGATATAAATTGTACAGCATTAATTTGTTAGTGTAGCTTGAAACTAGCATTCTGTGTGAAATGTCAGGGTGCTCAAATAGGTAGCTTCACTATTAATAATTTCCAAGTGCCTCTAATTAGCTATTATATCTTGAAAATGTATGTACTACATAAAAACTAAAGCTATAATTCACCCAACACGTCTGATACAGACATTTGTTTTTGAGAATAAACACATTTCCTAGTGAGAACATTTAGTCGTTGTGCAGTGCTGGAAGTGGTGTGGATGGCAGAATGGAGGGAGGGGCTGAGTGAAAGGATGTTAGGTTGACTAATGAGTCATTGTGGATTGGAAGAGTGGCTAACAAAATGGAAATTAGTAACACTCTTTTAGAGATGCTGTTTAGTAGGTACAGGAAATCAGTTAAGTCTAAAGCTCTGAGAAGAGCAGAAATAATACAAATCTACTTCTTTTATCCAGTACTTTAATAAGTGACTTTATAAGAGGATACTACAAAAAAGTAACTGGTTGCTACTCTGGGTCTATTTCCAAGTGATACCGAAAATGCTCTGGGAAAGCTTCCTTTCCTCAGGTATTCATTATTTCAGAGATTGTCTTCTAGGAAAATTAAATAATCTGAGGAACTCCTGTATTTTCTGGGCTGGTGAATGTCAAAATTATAGAATTGAAATCATATTAGGAAAAGAATGAACACATTATCTTTTTATAAAATCTTTAGCAAGATATAAACAATCAAGATGTCACATGAGAAAAGTTTATGTAAGTCTACATTTAAAAAAAACGGGAAGGATTTATGTTGATTTTAACATGATGCCAGAATTATTTAAAGGATGCTTGATGAGTATTGAAAATTAAAAAAAAAAAAGTTTGTTTATTCACTCATTTAGTCATTCATATAGTCACCTAACCAAATATTATCAGTTGTAACACTACTTGTCAGACATGCAGCTATTTTGGGGGAATGGTTAAGGAAAAAACAAAAACAAAAACAAAAAACAGATGAACAAAGAAAAAGCCTGTCTTCTTTTAGGAAGCCAAAATTTTACTACAGAAGACTAAAATATGTAAGTTAGGGAAAGTATGGTATGATGCCTAATGTTATCACTTGCTACAAAGGAAAATAAAGTGGGACAACAGAAGATGATATGGTGAGTAGAAAGCTGCTTTAGATTGATAGCAAAGGGAGAACTCTAGGGAAATGACATTTAAGCAGAGATCTAGATAAAATAAGATAAATAACTATGAAAAAGTCAGGGGGAAAGAAAGTTGCAGGGAGAGAGAGCCCTAAGCAAAGACATCTTGAGGTACACCGGTACCATATTTGTTATTTTTTTAATTCATTTTTATAGAGCCAGAGCCTCACTCTGTCGCCCAAGCTGAAATGCAGTGGTGTGATCGTGGCTCATTGTCAACCTCCACCACCCAGCTTCAAGCAATTCTCTCACCTCAGCCTCCCGATTAGCTAGGACTACAAGCGCGTGCCACGATGTCCAGCTAATTTTTTTTGTATTTTTAGTAGAGACAGGGTTTAGCCATGGTGGCCAGGCTGTTCTCGAACTCTTGACCTCAGGTGATCTGCCCACCTTGGCCTCCCAAAGTGCTGGGATTACAGGCACGAGGCACCGGCGGGGCCACAGGTACTGCGTCCGGAATTGGTGGGTTCTTGGTCTCACTGACTTTGAGAATGAAGCCGCGGACCCTCGCCATGAGCATCACAGTTCTTAAAGATGATGTGTCTGGAGTTTGTTCCTTCTGATGTTTGGACATGTTCAGAGTTTCTTCCCTCTGATGGGTTCGTGGTCTGGCTGCCTTCAAAAGTGAAGCTGCAGACCTTCGCAGCAAGTGTTACAGCTCATAAAAGTGGCCTGGACCCAAAGCCTGAGCAGCCGCAAGATTTATTGCAACGACTGAAAGAACATACCCTCCACAGTGGGCACGGGAACCCAAGTGGGTTGCCTGCTGGCTCTAGCAGCCTGCTTTTATTCCCTTATGTGTCGCCACCCACATCCTGCTGATTGGTCCATTTTACAGAGAGCTGATTGGTCTGTTTTGATGGGGTGGTGATTGGTGTGTTTGCAATCCCTGAGCTAGACACAGAGTGCTGACTGGTGCATTTACAATCCTTTAGCTAGACACAGAGTGCTAGACAGAAAAGTTTTCCCAGTGCCCACTAGGTTAGCTGGATACAGAATACTGATTGGTGTATTTACAAACCTTGAGCTAGATAGGAGCTAGATACAGAGTACTGACTGGTGTATTTACAAACCCTGAGCTAGATACAGAGTGCTGATTGGTACATTTACAATCCTTTAGCTAGACACAGAGTGCTAGACAGAAAAGTTCTCCAAGTCCCCACTAGATTAGCTAGATACAGAGTACTGATTGGTGTATTTACAAACCTTGAGGTAGACACAAGGTGCTGATTGGTGTGTTTACAATCCCTTAGCTAGACATAAAGGTTCTCCAAGTCCCCACTAGACTAAGAAGCCCAGCTGGATTCAGCTAGTGGATCCCGGACCGGGACTGCAGGCAGAGCTGCCTGCCAGTCCTGTGCCCTGCGCCTGCACTCCTCAGCTCTTGGGCAGTTGATGGGACTGAGTGCTGTGGCGCAGGGAGCTGTGCTCGTCAGGGAGGCTCAGGCAGTGGGCCGCGCAAGAGCCCACGGTGGGGGTGGCGGAGGGGGGAGTTTCTGGCATGGCAGGCTGCAGGTCCTGAGCCCTGCTGCGCAGGGAGGCAACTGAGGCCTGGCAAGAATTCGAGCGCAAGGCTGGTGGGCCGGCACTGCTGGGGTACCCGTCATACCCTCTGCAGCTGCCGGGCCTGGGTGCTAAGCCCCTCACTGCCCAGGGCCGGTGGTGCCGGCCAGCAGCTCTGAGTGAGTGGTAGTAAATTTAGTATATTTCACAGAAATGTTGTACAATCTCATGTCATCTGGCACAATAGAAACAATTATAAATTGACTAGAAGTGTCAGCAACAAATGATGAATTATATACAATAGTGAGCATGACAAAGTAAACTCCTCTGACTTGGGCCTTGTGTTTAATCCAAAGAAAAAGCAAAACCCTATCAGTAACTGGGATGAATACATTTATGCCACACTGGATAACCTTAAAATTGATCCTCAGAAATAAAAAGTAGCGTCAATATCCAAAAATATTACAGCAAAAGAATGGCATCATTAGAAAAAGTTTTTGAATAATGTAATATATTGATATGAGCTGCTGTATTATGGTTCTCCAAAGAAACAGAACCAATAGGATATATAGAGAGATATAGATATAGATATAGATATCATAACCCACATGATTATGAAGGTTAACCAGCAGCCAGATCTGCAGTCTATACCGGAAGAGCCAATGCCATAACACTCCCAGTCCAAAGGCCTAAGATCCAAGAGAGCCAAAGCTATAATTCCAGTCCACAGGCCAACAAGCTCTAGACCCAGGGAGAGCCAATTTTCAGTTTAAGACGGAAGGCAGGAAAAAAAAAAAGAAAAGAAAGAAAACAACCTGGTGTCCCAACTAAAAGGTAATTGGAGAGAAGGAACCCCCCTTATCCAGGGAGGGTAAGCCTTTAGGTATTTTCTGGCATCTAACTGATTGGATGAGGCCTGCCCACATTAAGGAGGGCAATGTGCTTTACTGGGTTTACCAATTTAAATGTAAAGTCATGCAAAAGCAGCTTTACAGAAACACCCACAGTGTTTAATCAAATATCTGAGTACCATGGGGCCCAGTAAAATTGACAAACATTGTAAGTCCACCCCTTGTTAACTTAACCACCCATATGCATCTCTTTAAATCATACTCAATCTCTAAATGAAGACAATAGCAAGGTCTGAATCTCCTAACTTGATACATCTATCTTGTGTACAGTGGAAAATGTATCACCACCTGCTTCTAACAAGGAAGTAAAGTCATTGAGTGACATTTACTTTTCTTCATATCCCATAACTTAATTACTATGATGGATTAGTCAGTTTGGTTTCATATTACAAAGTACCACAGACTGGGTGGTTTATAAAGAGCAGAGATTTATTTCTCACTGTTCTTAAGGATAGATGTTCAAGATGAGGGTGCCAGCATTACTGAGTTCAGGTAAGGGTTCTTTCCCAGAATGCAGACTGCTGACTCCTTGTATCCTCACATAGTAGAAGAGGAAAAAGAGTTTTCTGGCTCCCTTTTGTTAAATTAATTAATTGTAATAATTATTTTTTTTTTTGACGAACCCTTTCTCTGTCGCCAGAC
Source organism: Theropithecus gelada (assembly GCF_003255815.1). Lineage (NCBI taxonomy): Eukaryota > Metazoa > Chordata > Mammalia > Primates > Cercopithecidae > Theropithecus > Theropithecus gelada. The sequence goes on along the minus strand of NC_037671.1, from coordinate 64,372,564 downwards.
TGGATTGCAGTGGCATGATCTCAGCTCACTGCAACCTCTGGCTCCCGGGTTCAAGCGATTCTTCTGCCTCAGCCTCCTGAATAGCTGGGACTACAGGTTCGTGACACCACGCCAAGCTAATTTTTGTTTATTTTTAGTAGAGATGGTGCTTCATCATATTGGCCAGGATGGTCTCAATCTCCTGACCTCATGATTTACCCACTTTGGCCTCCCAAAGTGCTGGGATTACAGGCATGAGCCGCCACACCCAGCCCTGGGGTCCCTTTTGTAAGGGCACTAATCCCATTGGTGAGGACTCCACCTTCTTATGTCTAGTAGTTACCTCCCAGTGGCCTCATCTTCTGATGGCATCACCCTAGGAGCAAGATTTTCAACACATGAATTTTGGGGCAACATAAACATGTATTTTGTTGTCATGCTGTAAAATTAACAATATATACTATGTTAAAAAGTCAACATATCTTACATTACATGACCAGGAAATAAGAGAGAAAACAAAATATTTTATACAAACATGCACATATTTATAACAAAATAGAAAGGAAATGCTCATGTCAATTACAGTTCTCTTTTCTGTAACTGGACACATGGTCACAGCTGGCTATGACCTAGGATAAATCCCTGCTTCTTCTACTACCTCATCTATATTTATTTTGTCTTCATTAAGTACTTCAGCTGATCTTGGGTGACCTAGATGTTTACTCTTGAGGGGCCTTGGCCATTAGTAGTCCTGACTGGATTAAGTTGTTTTCTGTTTTCCTTTGACCTTCATCAAAGAGCATTGTAACACCAAGAAATGCTTTCAATGATCTTTATTCCAGATATAGCTTTTCTTACCTCTGTTGTAGGACAGTAGACCAATTTACTCTTGTAGTCAGAGTCAATAACTCTAGCCAGTGTAGTAACTCTTCTTTGCCTGTTGATCCTGAGCATGAGGAATTCTAAGTGTCCCAGTGGTAGTCTTAACTAAGAGTCAGGAATGATTTGTTGTTGTTGTTGTTGTTGTTTGATTTTTTTATTTTTTTATTTTTGAAATTGGTGAAAGCACTTCCCTCTTTGAAATTAAGGACTCTAGGTTAGCAGAGCATAAGGTTTTGAAACAAAAAGCAAAAATTTTTTAGTGGGTCGCTAGGAGTAATGGTGCTATTTCTATTTCTACCTTTTCTATCTTGGACCATGATTCCTGGCAATGGAAGAAATAACTCATCTATGGACACTGATTTAGAGCATATACAGCCTTCTAGAGAACCTTGCTCCATCTTGTGAGATATTATCACCTTGCTGGCACTACAACTGAGCTTTCAGAAAACTCTTCTACTGTTTTATCAAACCAGCCACCTCAGAATAGTGGGAAACATGATAAGATGAGGGAAATCTATGAGCATGGGCCCAATGCATCACTTCATTTGCCATAAAGGGAGTTGGTTTTTTTGTTGTTGTTGTTTGTTTTTATTAGAAGTAATGCTACGTGGAATACCATGATGATGATGAGGTATTTGGTAAGTGCATGGATAGTAGTTTTGACAGAAGTAGTGCATGCAGAGAAGGCAAATCATATCCAGAGTAATTTTCTATTTTATTAAGAACAAAATGATGCCCCTTCTGTGATGAAAATGTTTCAGGTAACCAATCTGCCACAAGGTAGCTAGCTGGCTGATCCCCCTGGGGAATGGCGCCATACGTGGGGCCAGGTCTATCTACAGACTTCTTTCCCAAATTTCCAATTTATGTTTTTTCGTCTGTGATCATCCAGCCAAACCATTGGCTCCAGATACAGCCCATAAATCCATATTTTATTGTCCTTTTGGGCATTTCATCTTCCAAGCACAGGGAACAACCTGGCCTAAGTCTTTTTTCTTGTCAAGTCATCCTAGGGAACTCCTTATAAAGCCATAAATGCGGGCTAAAAGAGAGAAGGCAGTGTGGCAGAAGTGGTGACCATGGGCATTTGGACCACTTCATGTAACTTACTTGTGCCTTCAGGGCCTTCTCAAGCCCAATGACATATATAAAAGTTTCATTTGATGATGAAGTGCTGCTATGGAAGGTATAATGTTGTGACTTGGTGGATTAATAACATCTAACTCATTATGGACAACTCAGGTCACATGGTTGAATTATCACCCATGTGATAATTCAGTCCATACTAAGATCCAGTAACATACCAACAACTGTTTCTCAAAAGGAGTACAGGTGGCCACAGCGGATGGCAAGGTTTTTTTCCTAAAGGCCTGCACTATGATTTACCTATAGGAACCTATCAAAGGCTCCAAACAGAATGCCTGTCACTGCCATTTTGAGCACCATTGTATCTACTGGATCATACAACCCAAGAGACAGAGTAGCTTGTGCAGCAATCTGGACCTCCTGTAAAGCCCTCCCTTATTCTGGGCCCCACTCAAACTAGCAGTTTTTCAGATCACTAGGTAAATGGAAACACCCAAATAAAGAACATTTTACCTCTAAAATCTAAAGAGGCCACTAGGTATTCTCTCTCTCTCTCTCTTTTATTTTTTGTATTATTATTATTATTATTATTATTATTATTATTATTATTATTGCCTGTAGGAGGAACCAGATGCAGCAACTTATCCTTCACCTCAGAAATTATATCATGATAGGCCCTATGGACCCCTAGAAATGTTACTGAGTTAGAAGGACCCTGATTTCCTGTTGGATTTATTTCCCACCCTCTATATGTAAATGTCTTAACAATTGGTCCAGAGTAGTTGCTACTTCTTTCTCACTTGGTCTAATTAACATAATGTTATCACTGTAATGAACCAGCATGATATCTTATAGAAAGTAAAGATGATACAGATCCCTGTGAACCAAATTATGACAATGGCCTGAAGAACTTTTATAACCCTGAGGTAAAACAGAAAAAGTATACTTCTGTTAGTGCCAGCTGAAAACAAACTACTTTTGGTGGTCCTTATTAACAAGAATGAAGAAAACAGTCTGCTAGATCAATAGCTGTATACTAGGGACAAGGAGATGTGTTAATTTGCTCAAGCCGTAAAGCTACATCTGGTACAGCGCTGCAATTGGGGTTACCACCTGGTTAAGATTTTGATAATCCGCTGTCATTCTCCAAGATCCATCTGTCTTCTGCACAGATCAAATAGAGGAATGGAACTAGGATAAGATGGAAATCACCACCCCTACATTTTTCAGTTCTTCATGATGGAACTAATCTCTGCAATCTTTTCATAAATACTGTATTGCCCTTGGTTTACAGTTTTCCTGGTTAGAGATAGTTCTAGTGGCTTCCACTTGTCCTTTTCTACCATAACAATTTTCACTCCACAAGTCAGCTGCTGAATGTGTATATTCCTACTGTGCATTCCAGAACTGGAGAAGTAACCACAGGGTGTGTTTGGGGGACTCACTTGGACCATTGTGATTTGAACCTGTGTGAAAACTCCACTGCTCACCCGACCTCCATAAGCCCCAGTTCTGACTGGTTGACACTAGTGATGTTTTATGTCTCCTGAAATTAGTATGGGTTCAGGCACAGTGTCTGGTAGTCCTTAAAAGGTCTGATTGTTGTGGGAAACTGAGGACAGGAGAGACTGATATGGAGAACAGGTGGATTGTTTATTTTAGGTATGCTGGCTCCGTGGATTCACATCCAAAAACCTGAGCCTTGAACAAAGACAGAGCGGGGTTTTTATAAGAGTACCGACAGAAGCAAAACAAAAGCAGTTAATCATAGAGTGATAGGTCATGGAATGTAGAGCATAGCATAACTTGTGGCCTTGCATAGCTGGTGACCTTGTAGCTGCATTGAAAGGAAAACAAGAACTGGCTTAAATAGAGACATTTGTACAACATAATCATGCTTAAGAAACCAGGGAAAGGAGTAACAGTAAAATAATTTGTCTTTCTCTCTTTCCCCCCCCCCCCTTCAACCTTGCTCTGGATTGGGGGGTGTCTGGAGCCCATTCCTTTGGCCTTGCCTTCTTGGACATTATTACCTTATAATCGTCCTTGAAGCAAGCTTGCTAGGTAGGGTAAAGCTTGTTCTTTTCTTTTTAACCCTTGCCTTGCCTATTACTTTCCTTAGGAATAAATGCATATTTATTTTTAAGTTTCTACCTCATGATTGTTTCCCTTTCCTTAATGCAGAGCTACACTGGTAAAAGGCTGTGAAGTCACTTGTGGAATGCTGGCAGAAAGAGTAACGGTCCAGTAGTCCCCACTTATCTGTAGTTTCACTTTCCATGGTTTCAGTTACCTGTGGTAACTGTGTAGTCAACATAGTTGACTACTGTCCAAAATATTAAATGGAAAATTCCGGAAATAAACAGTTCATATATTTTAAATTATGTGCCATTCTGAGTAGCATGATGAAATCTCACATCATCTTGCTCCCTCCCTCTTAGGACATGAATCATTTTTTTATGCAGTGTATCCATGCTGCATGTAGCACCCACATGCATTTGGTAGCCATCCTGATTATTAAATTGACTATTATGGTTATTGCAGTGTTCGTGTTCAAGTAATCCTTATATTACTTAGTAAAGGCCCCAAAATGCAAGAGTACTGTGACTAAGTTATAAATTAAACTTGATCACACATTACGATGGTAGACCCTGTCATCCTAATCTTAATCTTATGCATCTGTGGGAGATTTAGGTCACTCATGCCAATATATTTATGCATAAAGTTATTTTTAGATATGTTATACTTTTTAATATCAAGATATTTTGAATGCTGATTCTACTTATCTGTGAGGATGAATTTTAAATTTGTTCAGTATAACATTAATGTATTCATTACTGTGCTTAATATGAAATTTTTATATATATAATAATTATAATATATGAATGGATTAATGTATATCCTAATTGTTCTGTTTCCATAACTAATATAGATTTTGGTACTGAGAATGGTTCACAAGGAAGGGATTTATAAAGATAAGTTTGTTCAGAAATGGTTCTGGGTTTTTTGGAATTGACTCGAACATGATTAGATTTAGATTCTGATTGATGCAGAATGGCTGGGCTCCTGGCTAAACTCTACCCTCAAACCTGGAATCTTGGCCCTAAGTCACCCTTTGGTGAGCTGTTAATTCTTAGCCATCCATGGACTGCAGGCTGAGTGAAATAAGCCCATTCGGTTCCTGCTCATGAAGGGACAAGGTCACGGTCAAGGGGGTCAAAGTCAAAGGAACAGTCTTCTCTCATGATGTCACTATTTTCAGCAGTTCAAAGAGCACTGATTGCCCATGGTATGATCTGGCAATAGAGATAAATAAATAATCACCATTGGATACTCCTAACCAACCACTTATAAGAAGCAAAGATCTCGGTGACTGAATATATGATACTTTTGAATATTTGTCCCAAATTTAGAAATATAATGTAATTGGTTGATTTTTCCTAATGTTGCTAGATAGAGTGGGAAAAGAAAAGGATGATCTCAGGAATTTGAATTACCAGTTTAAGCAGCATATACACAATCTGTAAACTTTATGTATGCTGAGAACTTTACCTCCTGTAGACATAGGATTAAGAATGCTGAAAGTCAAATTCAGGATTTTATCCTTCAACTGGCTAAAGGTAGAGCTCATGGTCTCTGTGATGGTTAATTTTATGTTTTGACTGGGGCTGGGTGCAGTGCCTCACGACTGCAATTCCAGCACTTTAGGAGGCCGAGGCAGATGGATCACTTGACATCAGGAGTTCAAGACCAGCCTGGCCAACGTGGTGAAATGGAGTCTCTACTAAAAATACAAAAAACTAGCTGGACGTGGTAGTGAACACCTGTAATCCCAGCTACTAGGGAGACTGAGGCAGGAAAATTGCTTGAACCCAGGGGGCGGAGGATATAGTGAACTGAGATCATACCACTGTACTACAGTCTGAGTGACCAAGCAAGACTCCATCTAAAAAAATAAAAAAAATTAAAAAATTAAAAACTTGACTGGGCCACTGGATTCCCAGATAGCTGGTTAAACATTGTTGGGTATGTCTTTAAGGATGTTTCTGGAAGAGATTAGTATTTGAATTGGTGGGTTGAGTAAAACATGTGGCCCTCCCCAGTGTAGGTGGGCACCATCCAATTTGTTGAGGGCTGGAATAGAATCAAAAGTTGGAAGAAGGTTGAATTTGCCCTCTGTCCTATTGTGTGAGCTGAGACATTGATCTTTTGCCATGAGTGCTTCTGGTTCTCATGCCTTCATACCCAGACTGGAACCATCATTGACTCTCTGACTCTCAGAACTTCAAACTATGCCACCAACTTTTCTGGGTCTCCAATTGGCAGACAGCAGATTGTGGAATTTCTCAACTTCCAGCTTTCTGTGAGCCAATTTCTTATAATAAATCTTCATATATATATATATAATCTATTGATTCTGTTTCTCTGGAGAATCCTAAAACAGATTTTGGTATTGAGAGGATGGGATGTTGTTATGATAAGTACCTAAAAATGTGAAAGCAATTTTAGAACTGGATAATGGATAGAAGCTGAAAGAATTATATGCTAGAAGAAGCTGAGACTCTTCTGAAGAGACTTTTAAAGACAATTCTGTTGAGGGCTCAGAAAGAGAAGAGAGGTAGAGAAAGTTTCAGTTTTCCTAAATAATATGTAAATCATATATAGAACACTGCGTTATGGCTGCCATTATGGTCTCAGGCAAAAATAAGAAACATGCTATTGGACAATGGAGAAGATGTGATCTGTGCAACAAAAAGATGTGATCTGTGCTACAAACTAGCAAAGAACTTTCCTGAATTTTATTTATGTTCTAGTAGTTTTGTGGAAGGAAGGGGTTGCAATCAATACAATTAATATTTAATTGAAGAAACTTCTCACGAAAATATTGAAGTGCTTGGTTCTTTCTGACTTTTCATAGTAAAATGTGTGATGAGATAAGTGACTTAAAGACCAAATTATTAAAAAGAAACATAGAAGTTAAATATTTAGACAATTCTGAGTCTATCCATATCACACACAAAAAAATGAGAAAGTGTGTTAAGCAAGAACAGTTAGGATGTATTTTGTGTTGGTGTTGGGGACATCACGTTTCTTTCAATAGTACAGATGGCCTTCACTCAAAACCATGAGCAGAGGGGCTGCCCCAAACTGTGAGGGTAGGGCCACCCTAAGCAATAAAGGGGTAACTCCTGCTCCAATAATTCTGGAAGGCAGGACACCTACCCCAGTGGGATCAGAAGGAAGAGCATCTAGCCAAAGAGAATTATTCTTGAGCCTTAAGATCACCTGGAGTTTCCTTGCTAGGTTTTGAACTTGCTTGAGACCCATCACCCCTTCCTTCTTTCCTATTTCTCCCTTTTGGAATGAGAATGTTTATCTTATGCCTGTCCTACTATTGTAGCTTGGATGCACACAATTTGTTTGGTTTCAAAAATTCACAGAGGGAGAGGAATTTTGCCTCAGGATGAATTGGCTTTCAAGTTGCACCTATATCTAATTTAGATGATATATAGGTAAGACTTTGCATTTTAAAGTTTAGAGGTGATGCTAGTATAAGTTAACTTTTGGGGCTGTTGAGTTGAATATATTTTGCATGTGAGAATGACATGAATTTGGGGGGAAGAATGGAAAGTTATGAATTGAATGTCTCTGTCTCTCTACCCACAATGTAAGGATATTTGGAGGTAGGGTCTTTGGGAGGTAATTATGTCATGAAGGCTCCACCCTCATGATTAGGATTAGTGCCCTTATAAGAAGAGGTCAGAGACTAGCTTGCCCTCGGTCTGTCATGTGAAGATGCATGAGAAGTGAGCAGTCTGAAACTTGGAAGAGGACCCTCACCAGATCCCTACCATTCTGGCACCCTCATCTCAATTTCCCAGTGTCTAGAACTGTGAGAAATAATTTCTGTTGTGTACAGGCCACCTAGTATATGGTACTTTGTTATAGCAGGCTGAATTAAGACAGTCTCCATGAGTACCGTAAGTCAGATTCTGTAGCTTTACAGGTAGGAATCACATCTAACCTACATGTCACAGCAGCTGCTGAAGCAGAAACTCAGAACTACCAAGTCTTATAAAACTCAGGGCTGGATATCACAATTCTTTCCTGCTTGTTTCAGGAAATACCTATGCATGGCACTTGTCTGGAGATGACATCCCCCTTATAAAAGTGCCTCCACAGGTTGCTCCCTTTTAAATCCAATTCTCTCACTGTGATACCTTGAATCTGAGTCACACACATATACCTAACCTGCAAGATAATCTAGATATGCTTGTTTGTTTGTTTGAACTTATGCTTTGGGAAGTGGGACACACAATGTGGGTGATTATAAAATATAGGGAATACATTCAAAGACACGAAGGACAAAGATTGACTAGAAACTGTATTTGAATTATTGAGCAGGATTTGGTTGTCATTTTAAGAGCTGATACTGACAAACAGAGCCTAGAGTCAAGAAAAAATGATAGGATGATGACAAGGCTGAATAATGACTATTATTAGGCTTGGGTTGGAGATAATATTTGCCTTCAATTTTTTTATTTCTTTAAATATTTGTAATATGATAAATTAAGGTATCAATTATAAATTTTGAAGAGAAAATTATAATAAAATTTACTGATTTAATTGCATTTTTGAAAGTTTTACAATCATTAAAGCTAACCATTAGTGGGATATTAGAAATGTAAAATAAAATTATATTAAGAGATCTTAACATCTTTAAAAAAAAACAAAACTTATGTTGAAAATACCACATTATGTTACAAAAAAATATTCCTCTTGCATTTAGTTCTAGCAATTTTTCTTTCCAGATAAAATCATGATGTTCCTTCTAGAGAATGAGAATGATACAGTCCCTCACATTTCCAATTTCGATATAGTTGCCAAAAAGTTCAAAGTTAAATGTTTCTTTCCAGTCTCAGTAACTGTCCTAACTTGGTTGTTATGCTTTCATAGCCATTTCTATTATTCTCCCTATCTTCAGGGAATTGCTCTTGTGACCTCTATTTTTATCAGTAACTTTATTTGTATTAATGTTTGATTGTATGTTTTCCCAAATATATTTTATGGAGTAGGGAAAAAGGGAGGATGTAAATTATATGTAAACATCATAACTATTGTTTACATATATTGCTTATCGAACTAAGTATGATATTGAAATACATAATATTCATGATCTTTTCAAATCTGTAATTTATCATTTTTATCATACGATCTACAACCAAAACCATGAGTTACCTAGTAAAATTTATCTCTTTAATAATTTCGTAGGTGGAAATCAAGTATCTTAAATTGCAGAATCAATTTTAATGATATATTTGTAATCTATTTCATATATATATTTGCAATGATTCTATCATGATTATTGGTAAACACCAGTGTGTGTTTCATAGGTATTGTTTCCAGAATTATAACTTATTAATTATTCATTGCACATCCACAGCATGGCAACATTTTTACATTGTGAACATGTAAGTCATTTCTGAATATAATTGCCTATTACATTAGCAAATATCCTGTGCATAATAAGACACAATTATGTTTTCCTTATATGCTGTGTATGTGTCTGTGTGTGTGTGTCTGTGTGTGTGTGTGTATAGAGGGGAGAGAGAGAGAAACACACATTTTCTAAGTTAGGTTAATTTCAATATGGCCAATTTTTGAAGAGGTATGGGTTTAAGAAGAGATCCATCTTGGTTTTTTGAAGAAATTGGATAGAAAATTTTAAAATATTTCATACTTTGTTTATTCCAGAAACAGATTTCCATTTGTTTGTTTGTTTGTTTGTTTGAATTTTAAAGTTTAAATTTTAAAGTTTGGGAATCAATTCTCATACGCTTACCTGGAATTTAGCTGGTTGCATGATAATTACCAATCAGAATTGTTCGAAACCTGTGTTCTCGCTTCTACACTGCTGGGGGTAACATCTGTACATGTATCCCCTAAATCTAAGGACAGAAAAATACGTACTAAATAAAATATAAGAGAAGTATTAAAAAGAACATGTAAAAATATGTTACTGTGCTTCTCCTGATAAATTATGATTCATCAGGCCAGGCATGAAACACCATGGAAAACACTGGTTGAACTTCTGTGTAACACTCCTGCAGGCAATGTACTATGACTAATTAAATATCTTATAAGGACTGTGCCTCTCAAGTTGAGGCAGACTGCGATTGATATTTTTGTCAAGTGATGTTCTCATAGTACCCTTTCTTTTTCATGTGATTAGTCATTTTCCCAACTATAGAATTATTATATTTCAGTGGAATGTTACTACAGTCTAGAAAATCTGAAAAGAAAATTGCAGAATTAATGTCAAGAGAAATATTACATAACTGATAAATATTTTATCCAATGATAATTGAAAATTTGAGCTTTTTTACAGCCTTGCATAAAGCACCAGGAGTCCATATTTTCAAATCTCTTCAGGATTGCACGTGCTTCTGAAAAGCCAAGGTACTTGTCTGCTTGACAGACATATACAGAAAAATTCTGGAAGAAGCAAGACTTGAGAACCAAAAATAGGGCTTAATTCAAATTTTTTACATGTGTGATCTCTCTCTCTCTGTCTCTCTAAATATATGTCAAGGTAGGTGTGTGTGTGTGTATATATATAAATGTTTGTATATATATGTCTGAAGATGTGTGTGTGTGTATATATATATGCACACACATTAAGATGTGTATTTATAACAATTATAAAGTTAATTTAAAATTTTCAGTGTTTTTTTATTAAACAGATATTGTAGAGTAGCTTAAGTAGAAATTACCTTACTGGAAATGTTTTATATGTTCTTTCTTGCTTTGAGCTCATGATACAATGAACTAGTTTTTAATATTTTAACACAGTATTATAAAACACCTGGCAGAGATGCAAAAAGAAAATGAAATTTCAGGCCAATATCCCTGATGAACATTGATGCGAAAATCCTCAATAAAATACTGGCAGACCGAATCCAGCAGCACATCAAAAGGCTTATGCACCACAAGCAATTTACATAAAGCATTTTTGTAGATTTAAAATTTTATTTTTTAATTTCTTTCATTCATTCATTTATTCATTCATGCACACATGCAACAAATCTTTGTAAAGTAGCTTTTAGATGCCACGCATCAAAGTGAAAGAAAATAATGGTGAACAATGTATATGGAGTTCCTCCCTTCATAGATTTGTTGTCTTATATGTAGGAGTCAAACCTCTTTCACAGTTTCACAATCAATTTCTATTTTATCAATATTATCATTCTCTAACCAGTCCTTAAAGTCTGTATGGTCTCCCAGTTGACTGACGGGAAAGTAAGATATAGATTCTACAGGTGTTGCAATAACTAGAATGAATAGCAAAGAATGTCATAATCTGAAGTTGACTGAACGGTTATACCAATTGTCTGAAGGATTATCTGATACGTGCAAAATAAAATGTAAAAATTATCTCTACGTTAACAATTTGGATATAGTAAAATCAAGAATGAGATATGGAAGGATAATACTGTGTTTCTTATTTACAAGACAAACTTTTTTTGTTTGTTAATTTTTGATCTTCTGATGGCATAAAGAAATAGATGAAAAAATTTTAAATAACTTGGATGTGTACTCAAAATTAGAAACTACAAAATATCGAATTCTGTATTTCATTTAAACCTCAAAACACCCAGTAAATTAAGGTGAGTGCTATTATTTTCATTTTACAGATTCAAAAATAGAATCCTAGGTTAAATGGCTTAAATTTGCATAGCTAAAAAAATAAGAGCATTTTCTGAAATCCACAGCCTATGTTCTTTCCATATATCCTTAGTCTCTAAGTTACATTTGATACATTCTTCAAAAGCAGGATCAAAATTCACTTCCCCATGAAGTCATCCTCTTTTTTGACTAGTTCTATATCATTTAATCTTCATTTATTCCACCTAACTTTCAAACACATAATTTCTTTTGCACTTTAAACAATTGGAAGTGGGGTATTTTAAACAATACTCTATACACATTGTTATTTTGTTTAGCTCACTACATTAAGCATACCATATTAAGAAAATATAATAATAGACATATGCACAAGCTCCAGGTTCAGTCAGCAAACGTCTACTCACTTCTCTTAGGAACCATAATCAGAGTTGTAGAAGAATCACAGAATAGCAAACCATAGCCCCTGCTTTAAATACCTTATCTCCTAATAGTGACACAATCCATAAATACAAATAATAATTCAAGACCAAATGAAGTAAGAGAACTACAGATACAGTTCTATGAGATAACAAAGGGACAATAAATTACTTTCCTTAGAGATTTATTTTTCCAACTTTTATTTTTGATCCTGGGGGTACACATGTAGGTTTGTTACCTAGGGTATATGGCATGATACTGAGGTTTGGGTACAAAAGATCTCATTACCCAGGTACTGAGCATCGCACCCAATAATTAGCTTTTTAACCCTTGCCTCTCTCCCTCTGCCCTGCAACTAGTAGTTCCCAATTTCTATTGTTGCCATGTGTATTTAAATTGTATATGGAGTTGGCTACTTATCTTTTAAAATCTTTCAGAACTTTTCTAGAGGGTAAAAATCAATGCAATCTGTATTTCATTGTATACTAATGCAGTAGAATATAGTTCATAAATAATATCAATAAAATAAATTATTTTAGATAAAATAAACAGAATAAGATATATTTACACAGATATGTCTATGATAATGTGGTAAGTAAAAATCGTTCCAAATATTTTTATTTTAGAATGCTAATGTGAGAATTTTTTTTTTTGTATTTAGTAATGGGCAAAATTACATCAATAAGTTCAGTAAATAGTCTTTCATTGTTATCAATATGATGTCTTTAAACAGTGAAACATACTCATCATACATGAAACAAGAGAAAAATACACAACCAATAACCTAAAGGAAATCAGCAAAGCATAATGATAATAATTATTAGATAAATAACTATAACGTCTGAACCAATTACAGACTAGATGTTTCTAAAAATTAAATCACTTTTATTTATTTTCTATTTTTCTATTGACTTAACTAACAACAACTAAACAGTTTTATCAAAATAAAATGGCCTAAAGCACCCAAATTTGCAATACAATTTCGATTATTTAAGGAGCGACAATGAAGTACTTCTATTCTGAGGTGTACTTACTTACTAAACTTTTGGTGTTTTAAGTGAATGTCTGACGTGCACCAAAATTCTGACTATTTTTAAAAACCCAGTCTCATTCTCTGCATGTTTAAAAGCATGAAAACAATTTTCAATGAAGTGTAGTTATGGTTTTGAAAACAAAGAATAACTTGAAGAAGAAATATTAATTAGCACTTATTAGTACACTTTTCCTACAAAGCAGAAATAAATATTTGAATGTTAGAATTTTTGCTAACATTTTCCTTTATTAGCTGGTAAATAGGTTTAAATTGGTTCAAAAAGTGCCTTGCTAGGTATAACAACTAGAAAGATATTTTATTGGTTATCTCAGATCTATCACCTACAGTCACATGTCAGAAATTCAGGTTGTTTTTTTTTTTTTTTTTAAATAGAACATTCCAAATAATTTACTGCAGAGATATTATTTCAAAAGAAAGAAATAAAATTTAAATGTGTAATTTGCCTAACTCCTCTCCTTTTTTTCAGTACTGTCTTCCTCCACTATTAACCATTGTGACTGGCTTTATCCTCTTCTCTTGACTTCTTTTTTTATATTTTTTCTACTTATTTTTTACTGGGAGACAGGGTCTTACTATGTTGCCCAGGCTGGAGTTCAGTGACTATTTCCAGGTGCAATCATAGCACCTCACAGCTTTGAACTCCTGGGCTCAAGCGATTGTCCTGCCTCTGCCTCTCAAGTAGCTGACAAGCTGTTGTTTTCATTTTACAGATTTGAAAATAGAATCCTAGGTTAAATGGCTTAAATCTACTTCATTAGTATACAATGCAATAGAGATTGCATTGATTTTTACCCTCTAGAAAAGTTCAGAAAGATTTTAAAAGATAAGTAGCCTACTCCATATACCACAATTATTTTTTATTTAATTTTAAATCACACATACACACACACACACACACACACACACACACACACACACACAGAGTTTTGCCTTGTTTTTGCTTTTTAGGTGGAAGTTCTATGCCTTATTTGTAAATCAGTTACTTGCTACCCTTATAGAAAGCATATTTTTATTGTTCCAATATTCAAGAAAATAATAAATTACTTTTGATTCCTCAAACATTAATTATAGTACAAATTCATCAGCTTGTTTTCAAACTGACTTTTAATTTTTAGTTTTCATTAATTTTTCTGGAATGTTGAAAGAGCTATTTATGTAAAGGGTATTAACACTTTATCATATTACTTTACTGAATTTTGGTGAGGATTTCAGGTATTTTACATTTATATGACCAACACTCTGCATATTTAACTTCTGATTTCTTACATTGTTTGTTTATTTTTGAGAAAGGGTCTCGTTCTGTTACCCAAGCTGGAGTGCACTGGCACGATCATAGCTCACTGCAGCCTCAACCTCCTGGGCTCAAGTGATCATCCCACTTCAGCCTTCTGAGTAGCTGGGAATACAAGTGCACCCCACCATGACTAGCTAATTTTTTTATTTTTTGTAGAGACGAGTTTTGCCATGTTGCTCAGGCTGGTCTGGAACTCCTGGGTTCATGTGATTCACCTACCTCACCCTCCCGAAGTGCTGGGATTATAGGTGTTTGCCAATGTAACTGGCTTCCTGCATTGTTTAAAATTTGCTATCATCCAAAACTAAGTTATCTCCTTTTCATATGTTTTGATTGTTTACATTAATAACTATTTCTGCTTCATAATAGACCTGAGTTATACAATGGACTTAGAGCAATATAATATCAATGACGAATTCAGTGGCTTTATGATCATAAGCAAGATGATCTATATGATGGACAGTTACTGAATAGAGTCCACTAACTAATTATCCTCTTAATATGGGTGTCCCATTAAACTCTTTTAAAGGTATTCTTTAAATATACAGATGGCTACATGGGCTTTAAATGAACCTAACAAGTGCGTCTCAAACCACAATGTGTACCTTTAAATAAATTGGGTGTCTGGTGTGTTGTCCATGGTTGAAAAACTAACACATAAATGTGTTATTGTTGTTCTTATTGTATCATATCATAGTATATATCATTTCATATCGTATTATATCATTAAAGAAATTATATCTTCCATCATATATATGATGAAGTATAGAAATTTAACCCTGAAACTTATGGGAATGCAAAAATCACTCTTGTAATTACCCAATGATAATTACATCTCATGCATTCTAGCTCTCAAGTAACAAAATGTCATTTTCTAAGTGAATGAGTTAATGTGTTTCTGGGCTGGGTAGGTCACTGAATGCTATTCTCAGTAGATGATACATTATATTGAATAATACATTCCTTATTCAATTATATATTAAGTCATTTGTTTTCTAGTAATCACATTTGATTAAGTATGTGCTTAGCCCTGTATGGCATGTCATGTATTGAGAAAAATATTTATGATTAAATTGATTATGAACAATAACACAAAGATTCTTTGGTAAGAAGTAATACAAATATCCCTGGCTAATTGAATCAAAGGTATGTTACTGGAAAGATATAATGAGCTCTCAGAATTAACAGAAGGCTAGCTAGGAAAAAGCACCTGGGAGCTATTCAGAACTAAATCAGGTGCAGAGATTTAGGGATGGGGCACAGGATAGATCTTAACATGATCAGTGTACTTTTCTCTTTTGATCTCCGATAAGAATGATATTCTCAGGAGGGAAGATTTGATTGAGTATTTTGATCCACTGGCCATAAGAGGAAAGTGTCCATAAATATAATGTCAGTAGGCCTTCTGCAATTGGAAAAGCAAATTATTCAAATAATATCATGGTGCTTTCAGAACAGCTGTAGACTCTTTCATTGATAGAAAACAGTAAACATTTTTATATGCTGGTAAAACTCTATTTAATGAGCAAATAAAGTTAACTATTGAAAGGATTAAAGGAAAAATACATTAAAATTTTCCATGTGGAAAAATTTTGACATACCACTTATAATTGAAGAAACAAAGCAGTATAGATTTAGAATAAGAAAACTTAGGCTCAAGCCATGATCTTAAAATTTTTAACAATTTGATCATAGACAAATGACAATCTTCAGTTTTTTTATTTATTTATACATAGTTGTTTTATCTGTTTTATATTATTAAACTAATACCAAATAAATCCATGTGTGAGAATAACTGTTAATCATTATGCAAACCATAATTGATTTTACTATTGCTTGGAAGATGTCAGCCTTTTATTAAACTCAAGCAACTTTCAGAGTTTTCTTGATATTTGCTACTTAAGCATTCAGTAATGGAGGAGTGGTCAACACATGCACACCAGACAGGGATTTTTCCTTATTTTCTGCTCATTTTGTGTATATTTGGATGACATGTAAAAATTATACATATATATGTTTGTGTGTATGTATATTATATGCTCATGTGTGTGCAAATATATGTATAATTACACATATGTATATATGTCCTTTCAAAGTGCAGTTTAAAAAATAACCATTGATTAAACTCTTTTTTCTTGATTCCACACTGTGCCAATCAGTGTTGTGTGAGATAATCCAACAGAACCTAAGTGATATAGATAACATTTTCTGCTCTTAAAATGTTCCTAATGCATTCTGAAATGTTATACTCCACTCTTCAGAGATCAGTGAAATGCAAAGTTCCCCCAAGTAAAGTTACTCCAAACAATGATTATAGTACTCAGTAACTCTGAGACCTAGAATAAGTGTAAGCTTTTAGGTTTTAGACAAGAAAATAGTAAATATAAGTATAATATTTGGAAAATGGATTAATATAGTCGAAGAACAAATAATTCATCTTGATAGAATAAAGGTAGTGATCTCTTTCTAATAAGTTCTTATAGGAAAATAATTATGTACAAGCTATGTTTCAGTTGTCTCTTTTATTACTTTTGTCCTAGTGTTATTTTGTGCTTTTTCACCCATTGTTCTTAAAAGTGTATTTAGAGCACATAAAACATAAAAGGGCCATATTGGATATTGTGTGATATATAAGTAATCTTAAACATGTATTTCACAGTTTATGAATTTATAATACATTGAATAGGCAAAATATGAAAATAATTGATGGATTAAAAAATAAACACTACAAGAGGCAGTGATAATGTAATATATTTCAAACAAAGACAATTTTAATGAGAGAAGAAAAAAAGTTTTATGGAAGAAGTGGCATTGTGGTGCGTACTTGAAATATTGATAAGCCATAGAAACAATAAAATGTTTCTAGGAAATAAGAAGAAGAAAAAGATAGGTCAGAGAAATGAAACAACAGAAACAAAAGCTATTGTGTGGTAAAGTGGAGCAGGAATCTGCAGGCAGGTCATTGAAATTGAGTGATATGGTTAAGCTTTGTCTCCCTACCCAAATCTCATCTTGAATTATAATTCTTATAATTCCCACGTGTCAAGGGAGAGAACAGGTGGAGGTAATTGCATCATGAAAGACAGTTTCCCCCGCGTTGTTCTGATAGTGAGTGAGTTCTCACGAGATGTGATGGTTTTGTAAGGGGCTCTTCCTCCTTCTCTCAGCACTTCTCCTTTCGGCTGCCTTGTGAAGAAGCTTCCTTGCTTCCCCTTCGCCTTTCACCATGATTTTAAATTTCCTGAGGCCTTCTCAGCCATGCTGAACTGTGAGTCAGTTAAATCTCTTTACTATACAAATTATCCAGTCTCAGGCCCTTCTTTATAGCAGTATGAAAATGGACTAATATATTGAGTAAATGAAAGAGATTCTACCCTCCACTCACTTCATTTTACAGAAGCGAAGTTGAGAGAGATTGCATGAGCTGCCTAAAGACAGTTTCTACTCCAGGCAGAACTGGAGTGACACTATGTATCCTGGGTCTTAGTCGTTTTTCATTATTCGGTACTTTTGGTTGAATTTTCAAGCACATGAAAATTAGGAGTACATTCCCACTAGTATCAGTTAGACATTGAAAGATATGTTGAGCTAGGTTTTAAATTCCATGTGAAGATTTATCATTTTTACTGATCAGTCCTATGGAGCCAAAGGAGATTTTGAAAAAAAAAAAAAAAAAAAAAAAAAAAACAATAATCTTGGCTTCGTGTATGGTTTTCTCAACATTAAAGATAAATTTTTCATCTGTTCATAGTACTATTTGATGTTGTAATTCTTAAGTGGCTATTTTACTATCTAAATTTGCATTCAAGTATAAAAACACATTAACCTTTTTTTTTTTAATTTATTGAATGTATTTCTCAGGATAGTATATGCTATACTGTGGTGCACAAAGACAAAATCTCAGAAGATTAACACCGAAGACATTTGGTTCTGGGTTATAGAAAATTTGCTGCAAACCTGCAGTAATCTCTGAGGCAGTTTTTTCCCTACCTAATGACTCACTCTGTATTTCCAGCTGTTTCAGTTTATTGCATCTTCATTTGTTACCACCAGGAGGGCAGAGGAAGACACAGGTGGAGCAATGACTCTTTAATGCTTCTGTCCTGAAATGACCAACACCAATTCCTTTCACTTTTCATTGACCAAAGTCTCAGCTTACTTCAATATGTATACGTATAAAGGAAGAGACACAAGACATTAGTAATGTCTACCATCTATATGATTTGTCATTTTAAATCTTCATTTATGAAAATATTTAAGGCCGGGCGCGGTGGCTCAAGCCTGTAATCCCAGCACTTTGGGAGGCCGAGACGGGCGGATCACGAGGTCAGGAGATCGAGACCATCCTGGCTAACACGGTGAAACCCCGTCTCTACTAAAAAATAGAAAAAACTAGCTGGGCGAGGTGGCGGGCGCCTGTAGTCCCAGCTACTCGGGAGGTTGAGGCAGGAGAATGGCGTGAACCCGGGAGGCGGAGCTTGCAGTGAGCCGAGATCGCGCCACTGCACTCCAGCCTGGGCGACAGAGCGAGACTCCGACTCAAAAAAAAAAAAAAAGAAAGAAAATATTTAGATTTCTGTAATCATTCTTAACCATCTTGCATAGGTGTGGAAATTAAGAGATATTCAGAAGTACCAGAAGTTTTTGTTGTTGTTGAATTTAATTTAATTTTTTTTCTGTGTTCCCCTCCAGCTTGCATTTCCATATGCAGGGTTTTCCTACTTCTATCAATTTTTCTTTTTCCCAAAAATTTTAAAAATATTTTTGTAGGAGATTTCACAATTATGTCATTTCACAAATGCTTTACCAGTTTTAGTTAATTTCAAATGGTAAAAAAACAGAAAATGTTACTTTAACTTTCAGCCTTAAGCATATGGTAGATTCATGTTTTGAGAAACTCTCAGTATACATTTCATTGTATCTCCTGCAATGGCATACCTATTAGGATTCATTTATATTCCACTGCAAAATTTTTCTCTGTAGGTACTAGAACCAGACAATGTTGCTCTTATAATATCTGATAGGAGCTTTATTAGTGTTTAACCAATGAAAGAAAGACATTTTCCCAACCTTTGAAATTATTTGTTGGTTGGAATACATAGCTCTCCCCCTCCCCTACACCTTGTGACATATACTACATCAACTTTTAAAGGGAAACAGTTTTTCTCTTTTGAGATTAAACTACCGTGCACGATACAATATACAAATGCAATTATGTTAATAATCAAAACTTCACAGGAATCCTATATCCCACAATGTACAATGCAGATTTTCTCAGAAGATTACCTATATATCACAGGGAAATTGTGGAAATTTTGGATCAAATTACTTTGAATCGAAAGTGTTGCTTTCTCCTCTAATTTAACTCTTCTTCCCTTGCTTTGTCTATTGTCAATGGATTTTTTCCCCCACTTTTAAATTCCAACAATTTTTTTTTCCTGTCACTAACTTGAAAATGATATCCATGTTAATATCCTTGCATTTTCAACTTAAAAGTTATTTAAAACTTCATAACATTTAAATTTTTATAGGTACATATTAGATGTATATATTTATAGGGTACATGTAATGTTTTGATATAGGTATACAATGAGCTGTCTAAAGACAGTTTCTACTCCAGGCAGAACTGGAGTGTCACTATGTATCCTGGGTCTTAGTCCTTTTTCATTGTTCTGTTGGTTGAATTTTCAAGCACATGAAAATTAGGAGTACATTTCCACTAGTAACTCACATCAGAGTAAACAGAGTGTCCATTATCTAAAACATTTATCGTTTCTTTGTGTTAGCTACATTCCAAGTCCACTCTTTCAGTTTTTATAAAATGTACAATAATTTCTTGTTGACTGTAGTCACCTGATCATGCTATCAATACTAGATCTTTTTCATTTTAACTATATTTTAAAACTCATTAACCGTCCTTACTTTTCTCCTTCCTGCAACCCTTTCTAGCCTCTAGGTAACCATCATTCTACTCACTATCTCCATGAATTCAATTGTTTTCATTTTTACCTCATACAAGTAAGTGAGAACATGTGAAGTTTGTCTTTCTGTTCCTGGCTTCTTTCATTTAACATAATGACCTCTAGTTTCAATCATGTTGTTGGAAATGACAGGACCACATTCTTTTTTATGACTGAATGGTACCTCAGTGTGTATATGTGCCATGTTTTCTCTATCCACTCATCTGTTGATGGACATGCAGATTGCTTCTAAATCTTGGTTATTGTCATTAGTGCTGCAAGCAGCATGGGAATGCAGACGTCCTTCTGATGTATTGATTTATTTATTGATATTTATCCAGCAGCAAGATTGCTAGAACATCTAGTAGATTTATTTTTACTTTCTTGAGGAACTTGCAAATTGTTATCCACAGTGGCTATGCTAATTCATATTCCTACCAATAGTGCATGTTACCCTTTCCTCACATCCTCATCAGCATTTGTTATTGACTGTCTTTTGGATAAAAGCAATTTTAGCTGAGGTGAGATAATATCTCATTGTAGTTTTGATTTACATTTTTCTGATGATTGATGATGCTGAACATTTTTTATATACCTGTTGGCCATTTATATGTCTTGTTTTTAGAAATGTCTGTTCAGATCATCTGCTTAATTTTTAATTTGATTATTTGATTTTTTCCTATTATTTGAGCTCTGTATATATTCTGGATATTAATCCCTTGTCAGATGGGTAGTTTGTAAATACTTTTTTTCCATTCTGTGGATTGCTTCTTCACTTAGTTGATTATTTCCTTTGCTGTACAGAAGCTTTTAGCTTGATATTATCCCAGTTTTACACTTTTACTTTGTTTACCTGGGTTTATGGGGTAATACTCAAGAAATCTTTGCCCAGACAGTGTCCTGGAGTGTTTCCCCAATGTTTTCTTTTAGTAGCTTCATGACTTATATTAAATTATTAATTCATTTCGATTTGATTTTTGATTATGGTGAGAGATGGGGGTCTAGTTTCATTCTTCTGAATATGGATGTCCAATTTCCTAGCACCAATTATTGAAGATACTATTCTTTCCCCGGTGTATATTTTTGGCATCTTTGTTGAAAAGGAGTTTACTATAGATGTACGGATTTATTTCTGTGTTCTCTATTCTATTCCTTGGGTCTATGTGTTTGTTTTTACGCTGGAACCATGCTATTTTGGTTACAATGGCTCTGTAGTATAATTCAAAGTCAGGTAATGAGATGTCTCCAGTTTTATTCTTTTTGCTCAGGATGGCTTTGGCTATTCTGGGTCTTTTGTGGTTCCCTATAAATTTTAGGATTATTTCACTTTCTGTGAAAAATACCATTGGTATTTGCATAGGGATTTCATTGGCAGTTTTTTGCTTGAACTAATTCAAGTGATATGCCCATACCATTATGGGCATGGTTTATTTAAAAATGTATAAATTCATGTTTACTTTTTCAAAAGTGGAAATGGAACCATATTAATAATTTTATCAAAATGTTACTTTATGCTGTAAAAAATGTGCTGTTTCCTTTTGTGTATCATTTTAAATTACCAGTGTCTTTGATTTCAGATGAAAATAAATATTAGAACATTATCCACATGGCACCAGAAATCCACTTATATCAACAGCCCTACATAACTTTACACTGTTTCAAATGGTAATAAATTGGGAAGCACCTTAGAATATGAAAATTCTATACTGAATTCCGTATTTTACTATGGTCTTGTTTTAAAAGATGTGTAACCAAATTAATAATCTTTCCACAATAACTTTGGAATCTAACATTTGTAGTTCTGTGTCTATCAATTTTTTATTGCACTGAACTTTAGAAAAGAGTTCTTTATCATTCAAAATACAGTAATTTTTCTTTTCATAATTAACATTCTATTCCATTCAAGTACAATTATCTCTTCCACTCCATCCTGGGTAAATTGAATTTCCTACTTGTTCTTACATTTTAACTAGGATCTTCTTCACTTTATTCAAAAAGAAATAGAATATTAGTGGTCTGAGTAGATGTGTTTAACCATACCTGTTTTATCCCCCAAAATATCTCATCATGAAATCAGTACACAAGCCAGTTGTTTTCTATGTGTGCACTGGTCTGTATATGCATCAGGGTGTGTGGGTGTGGGAAGGGATTAGTTATAAAAGAGCAATACTCAACTGCTCAGGTGATTTGACAATGTTCAAAGAGATAAAAGTAAATCTGTGTAGCAAAATAAACGCTATGCTATCTCTGCATATGTTTTAAAGACTTCTTTTTAGCAAGTCTTCTTAGAAACTTTGAAGTTCTTAGGTGACTTTATAGATATAAAGCACTTTTAAGCTTCCTACCTTAAGATTTATTTTAAATCCTCTTAATCTTTTCAATGAGATTAAGCTTTACTAAGAATTGATTCTGATACAGTAGCATTTATATTATATTGGGGGAAATGCCTGAAAAATCAGAAAAAGATAGGATATTAGGAGTTTGACTAAGTCACTACGTAATAATAAGAAAAAAGTTTCCGTTTACAATGTATACTCTTATATCCATGTATACTGTTTTGAAGTAGCACTATGTTAACTTTAACTTTTGATTGCTTGCATTTTTATGAATCTAGCTCAAATATAGCAATGGTCCACAGTGACTTCTGAAGACCTTTCTGAATCGATGCAAACTGCTTTTAGAGTAATTTTGTTAAAATACTGTTTTTAGAATAATTTCAGTGATGAATGTCATTCACAATAATGTGTATATGACATATAAAATATGTCAGTCTTATGTGTTACATCAGAACACTGCATTTATAAATAAGTCAAATGTATAAAAATTACAATATGTTAATATTTTTCTGGTAGGCCATAAAACAAAGGAAAATCACCTTGGATAAGTAGAGTATGATGATCTCAGTGGGCGTTTCATTTTATTTTCACATATTTCAATTTCACAGAAAGGCAGAAGCTACAGCACAACCTTCTTTTTAAAACAAAAACCAGGATAACTCATCTGGAATTAATGGAGAGGAATAAGAAAAGTATTTCAAAGCCTTTCTGGCAGATTGGAATAGATTAGAGCCTAGATATATTATGCGGGGGTCCAACAGCAAGAGCTCCAGTATAAATATGTCTCAAGCTATATTATCCTTCTTTAGCTTTCAGCAGTTTTCTTCTGATGTGTCTGAAAGGTTTTGTTTTTAATGTATAGAGTTCACTGTATTTATTGAATCTATCGATTTATGTGTTTTATCACAGTGGGGACATATTCAGCCACAATTTCTTCAAGGTTTTTGTTTTAGTACTGCATTCTTTCATCTCTTTTCTTGGTACACAGATGTCTCAAATGCTAGAAGTTTCATTGTCTAACAGGTCTGAGGCTCTATTCATTTGTTTTCACCAATTCTTTTCTCTATTTAGATGGATAATCTTTATTGATCTGCTGTCAAGTTCACTGACTCTTCTTTTCTGTCATCTTCATTCTGAATTGAACCCACCCAATGAAAACTTTCAGTTACTTCAATTTTCAATTGTAAATTTTTCATTTCATTCTTTATATATTTTATCTATTTGCTGAGACTTCGTATTTTTCCATTGATTTCAATAGTGTTCTCAATTATTTACAAGGGCATTTAAAAATAGCTACTTTAAAGTGTTTGTCAGATAAATTTGACATTTAAACATGGGCATCTGTTGACTGGCTTTTCCCATGTCAGTTGATATTTTTCTGGTTCTTCATATGTTGAATAATTTTAGTCTATACCCTAGGCATTTTAAATAATAAATATGAGATGCTGGATCTTATTTAAATTCTATTGAGGATATATGCATTTTATTTTAGCAAGCAGTTGATTTGTTTAGTTTCAGGTCACAAATTCCAATGCTTCCCTGAGCCTTGTCTCCAATGTACATTCTGTTTTAAAACCTTTGTTCTATTTGTGTTTGTATTTATCCTAAGTGTTTGCCATCAGTGGTCAATCTGTGATATGGTTGGTCTATTACTCCATTCTCCTTATCTTTGGTATGCTGAATAGAATCAGAGAGATCCACATCTATGCAACACAGGGGTGATCTAGGAGTTTATTAAAAATGTGATAGGGTCACTTTGCTTAGCTCCTCCCTCTGCCATCTCCCCTGTGCACTCCAGCTCCTTTCCACTTAGACCTCTTGCCAGGAAGTTAGGGTTTAATACTCTGCTCTTCACTTCCATGACTGCACCCCCATCTGATGCAAGAAGCAAAAGAACAGATAATAAAAAACAAAACACTAGGAGTCACCCCTACCCCCTGGAAAAATTACTCTAGCAAACAGAAAGGAAAGTTCCCCTCCCTCATAATTTTGACTACTATAGGCTGTTGTCACCATCAGCTGTCACCACCAGCATGATGGAATTGCTTAAGGCTAGGACAAAGAATAAGAGAGGAAAACAAAACCAACAACAAAAAAGGGATGTAGCACAGGGAGGTTGGGATGGGGAAGGAATTTGGTATTCTCTTTAGGCATTGGGAGTCTACTTTTCCCACTCTGAGTCAGAACCAGAGTTCGCCCATAACTCTCTAACTCCATCTATGGCCAGTTCTGAAGCATTGCATTCAGGCTATGGATATTCGAGGGGAAAAATTGGTAAATTCACTGGCATTTGGGTCTTTTACCCGTTTTATCTGCTACTGTTTGCTTGAGTCAGTCCTCAAACAGCAGCGGCAGGCTTTCTATAGCTACATTCACTGGGAAATAGTAGAGTGGAATGTCATTATTCCATCTTCCCTGGAATCAGAGCTGGTCTATTGTTATCTTGACAACAGTGTCTCTATCTTGATTGTGTATTTCCCACAAATAATTAAATTTCATTTTTTTTTGTTTGGAAATCCTAGGAACTTACAGCATCTTCAAAAATATTGAAAGTAAGTTTTTCTGTATAATTACAATTTTTATAGTTTGTAATAAATTGCTCAAAATATACTACTGTTTTATAGTTTATTTTATATATAGTGATCAAACATCAGTAAGATTTTTCTAGTGTAGTTTACTTTTGATACATCTTGTAATTTTATAAGATTGGTGCTATTTATTTACTTATTCATTTTTATTTATTTTTTGTTGGAAGGTCAATTTGGTCTTTTTTAATTTAAATATTCCTAATGATTTCCACTTAATAACACTACGTATATCTGGATTATCAATGCTATAAAAGTGTACATTTGTCTATTCATACAAATTTTTTGTCTGTTTAGATATGTGTAAAGTCAGTGCTCTCCTGTTTTGTTTTTTTCCTCCCCCCCCCCCCTTGTTATTTATATTTTTCTTATCTATTTTCTGGATATTTTTTTCATATCACTTAAAATTATATTAGCCGGCCCGGCGCGGTGGCTCATGCCTGTAATCCCAGCACTTTGGGAGGCCGAGGCGGGCGGATCACAAGGTCAGGAGATCGAGACCACGGTGAAACCCCGTCTCTACTAAAAATAGAAAAAATTAGCCGGGCGCGGTGGCGGGCGCCTGTAGTCCCAGCTACTCGGGAGGCTGAGGCAGGAGAATGGCGTGAACCCGGGAGGCGGAGCTTGCAGTGAGCCGAGATTGCGCCACTGCACTCCAGCCTGGGCGACAGAGCGAGACTCCGTCTGGGAAAAAAAAGGAAACCCCGTCCAAACGAAATAACCAACCCCCTTTAAATCGTATTAGCCAATCCCCTTTTAAAAAGAATAAACTCAGGTCGGGCGCAGTGGCTCATGTCTGTAATCCCAGCACTGTGGGAGGCCAAAGCCGGCAGATCACAAGGTCAGGAGACTGAGATCATCCTGTGAATGGTGAAACCCCATCTCTACTAAAAATACAAAAAATTAGCTGGGCATTGTGGCGGGCGCCTGTAGTGCCAGCTACTCAGGAGGCTGAGGTGGGAGAATGGAGTGAACCTGGGAGGCGGAGCTTGCAGTGAGCTGAGATCACACCACTGCACTCCAGCCTGGGCAACACAGTGAGACTCCATCTCAAAAAAAATAGTAATAATAAAATAAAATTAAAAAGAATAAACTCATTGGGATTATAATTTGAATTGCACTAAATTTTACATTAAGGTATGAGGACTACCATTATTGTAGAATTAAATCTTTCCATAGAGAAGCAAATTCTAATTTATGGTAGATTAATTTTTTTGGTTGTTACTGTTTTGGTTTGTTAACTTGCAAAGGGATTTATCTCTTGGACTTAAAATATCTGTTATTTTGATAATATACATGGGCTTATATTCAAATTTCATCATTTATATTGTTGATGTTCTTCATTATGAGAATATTTTTATTATGTCATTTTATCTCCTTGAGAATGTGTTTTTTTTTTTTTTTTTTGGTTGTTGTTGTTGTTGTTGTTTTTAAGGCCAGGTTCTGAATGTCTTTGGAAGTAAGTTGGGATGAAAATAGAACAGAGAGTTAATTTTTAGACTTGATTTAGTGGTGCCCTTGGAAGTCAACTTTATTAAGGTACTGTTAGATTTCTTCTCAGAATTTTTGGTGAACAAAATCTACTCTGCTCACTAGTAACCCCAAGAAGATCCATAAAAGATCAGTGGTTTGTTTTACGGGCGCTGCCTCATAAATGTGGGAGAATATCAACTGATGGTGTCTCTTCCCCTCAGCTAATAAGGGTAGTCACTTAATAGGTATAACCTAGGCTTATTTTTTTAGCCAAATTTACTTAAATAGAAAAAATGTATACAGTATGAAAGCATATTTATTTCAACTTAGCTGGATTTTCCAGAACACCCTCCAGACTTCATCATGCATATAATAGAGCGTAGTTTTAGTATGTTTGATGCTCTTAACTTAAAGCGACTATGGCATCATTATCCATTCAGTTGCACTGGACAAAATTTTAATCTAAGTGTCATCTTCAATTTCAATATTTTCCATATATTCCACATACTGTCTGCCAGTATATTTTTTGAGCCTTGCTTCTCTGATATCTCTGAAAGTTGACATCTTCCATTGACTTTGTTAAATCTGGGCCCAGTGCTTGAACATCTCTTATATGGATTCCTGTATGATCTTCCAGTATAGGGAGTCTCTTCAACAATACAAGTATTGAAACCACACATTTCCAGTGATGCTTCCAGTTATCAACCGTTTTGCTGCAGTAGCTTTTTTTTTTTTAACCTTGCTTATTAATGTAGTAAGTGCTTTTAAGTTGTACATTATTTCTCCTATCTGTGGGCAATCTTTTATAATTTATCTTCTCCAGTGCATCTTTCATTCAGTGGTTTTCTCTATATTATGATAGAAGCAGAATATGTACTTTAAATTCAAGGAAAAAAAAGTATTTCACACAATAAATGTGTTTTAATGCTTGCTTTGTAAATTTCTAACAATTTTTATACATTATTTTTGTGTTCACAGACAATATACTTTTTTTTTTCTTGATAGCATTTAAACCACTTTTACCAT
This sequence comes from Theropithecus gelada, assembly GCF_003255815.1. Lineage (NCBI taxonomy): Eukaryota > Metazoa > Chordata > Mammalia > Primates > Cercopithecidae > Theropithecus > Theropithecus gelada. The sequence goes on along the minus strand of NC_037671.1, from coordinate 64,344,785 downwards.
AGCAAGAAAAAAAAGATATTTATCTAATTGTTTGTGGATTTAGGTCTTTTGCTATTTAAGTGAGAATTTTTCAAATAATAATTCTAACTCTTTAGGGTTGTTTGGTGACATTGCATGAAATACTTGACTGGGAGTTGCATGACCTTTGGTATTTCTCAAAAATGTTGGTTCTCTTCATTGTCAAGATGCTTAACTTTGGAATGTCTTATTTATTTTTATTTTCATGGCTTTATACAGCCATTCACATCTTAAAACACAGTGTTTAAGTTCTGATTTATTATTAATGATACCAGATAAATATTAATATTTTAAACTTGTGATTTTCAGCTTTTGGGGGTTGGTGTTCATCATATTAGACTATTCTTACTTTATAATGTAGTTTTATGCTGAGAAATATCAGTGATGCTATCTTCTTTTATACTTTTGTTCTTATTACTGCTCATTTTATTCCATAGTTTGTTCATGTTGGTTTGAGTTTTTTTTTTTTTGTTTCACTTGTTGGTTTTATAAGGACACATTTTACTAAACCCAGAAAATATTCTTAAATCAACATAATTGGATATTTTCAACATAACAGTATACTGAAATTAACAGTCTGAGCTCCACAAAGGAGTCTGGCAGCCACTGGCAACCTTTCTTGTCATAGGACCTGCTATTCTTCCTCAGGATTACCTGTACACAAGGTATCATGAACATACAAATATCAATCTGAATATTACACACTTTAATGAAAATGAGTCCATGTTTTCTTATGTTTAGATAAATATGCATATAAATGGAAGTTATATTTTCTTCCTGTACATGCACAACAAATTTATTTTTTTTCTGCATTGAGTATACATCACCCTAATTTGTGGACTGATAGCTAGGAGATATTATTTACAGTTAAATATGATTTCTAGTTTTTTCACATTGTGTTTTTTTCTTTTATTCTAGATGATTTGTTTCCTACAGTATTTGATTGCTGTTTTAATTAACTCATTATTATTGTGCTACATAGGGTAACCGAAAACACAACCAGAGACTCTAGGCATACGAAACTTGCACACATTGCTGATCACTAAGCTATCCCCATGTACTCTATCATTTCTCTCTGGGGAAAATATGACATATGTCATTTCTTCTGCATTGAACTGTCTCTGAACAAACTCGCTTCCATGCACCCCCACCTCCTCTTCCTGAGATGTCTGCCAGAATGTTTGATGACTTATTGTTACTACTACATTTATCCTGCATCGTCAATAAGCAAGTCCTAGGAAGGGAATACAGATTAATTCACTAAGTGATACATTGATACATTCTCAGGGTTATTGCCTATTACTCAGATGTTAATGCAATGGTTATGGCAATCTCAATATAAAATAAAATATCTCCGACTTAATAATAGTAGGCCATTAAATCACATAAATGTCTGAGAGCTCTCTGGGGAGTGTTAAAATTGAGCAGTCAAAACCGGCTGAGGGGGAAAACAACCCAACAACAATCTGAGTATCTTTTGCTTTTCTTTCTTTTAAATTATCCTTTTTTATGGAGTAAATTGCAGGGGAAATTATAAGCAATCTAAAATCATAAATGTATGATCTTTAATGTATTATACAGGTTTTATAAAAGCCTCCCCTTTTTTTTCCCCCAAAATAAGCAAAATAAAGAGATTCTTAAAACTATTTAATTGTAAAGCCTAAAGATAACCTTGGTCAAATTTTATTCTGATATTATTTTTAAATATTTTCTTTCCAATATAGAACAATATTAGTGACTGAACACCCGATTTTAAAGAAAGAATTGTATATAGGCTATGGACGAAAATAATTTGGAGTGATCTATACAAAATGAGACAGCAAACACAAAGAAATATAATGTATTCTAATCTTTCTATTTTCTTCTGTGGTTTACAAATTTGCCAAGGTGTCTGATAATTAGGTTAGAATGCGTAGTGAGATCATTAAAAGAGAATCTGTTTTCTCCCCTATTTAGTTTATTCTGTCTTCAAATAATTATGAGTGCTCATCATGTACTAGGCAATGTTCTGTGTATTGGAGGTGTAACAGAAGATAAAACAATTCCTGTTAAGGTTTCACTCTGCTAGAGCAACAAATAGTAGACAAAACAATGAATATTTATATATTAGGAATAAAAAGCTGTTATTGAGAAAATACAGCAGGGTAAAAGAGATTAGGTATAGGAATGGGTCCTATCTGATATAAAGTTATCAGAGGAAACTTATCAAATAAGTTGACATTGAGAAGTGATCTGAAGGAAGTGAGGTATTGAGAAAATTGATATCTGGCAGGAAAGACACATAAACAGTCCCTGAGTCAAGTGAGCATATGTTGTATTCATGAACCTGAAAGGGACTATATGGTTGGACCTGAGTGGGCAAGAGAAAGTGATAAGAAAGATGATTAGATTGTGAATATTTTCTCCCACTCTGTGGGTTGGCTAAGCTATGAGGATGCAAAGGCATAAGGATAATACAATGCACTTGGTTGACTCGGGAAAGGGTGGGAGGTGGGTGAAGAATAAAAGACTACAAACTGAGTTCAGTGTATACTGCTCAGGTGATAGGTGCACCAAATCTCGTGAATCACCACTAAAGAACTTATGTAACCAAATACTACCTGTTCCCCAAAAACCTATGGGAATTAAAAAAATAATAATAATTAAAAAAAAAAAGATTAGAGGTGGGGGGAACATCCGTAGACCTCTGTAAACCATTGTAAGTACTTTACCCTTTGCTATGAAATGGAAAGCTATTAGGTATGCTTTGATTTGCAGTCTCAAAGACAATGTCTATCTCTAGTAAAATAACAAAATGGCCATAACTAGGTTCTAACATACACTGAAATATGTATCTCCCGAGTTTTCTGAAGTCTGAGGAAATAAAAACAAAACTGTTATTTAAATGCAGCCAAATTTAAAATATTATCTGGTAATTACTGGATTAGAAACAGAAGTAGAAAATGACCCTTTATATTCAGTTCACCATCACAGAAGGAAAAAGGAGACCAAAACAGAAGATGAAACATTCTGAGGCCTTTGCTTAGTTAATGAAAGTTAACAGAGGGAGGAAGGGCAGTTGCACAAACTCCTTATGTCCAAATTTTTTCATCAGTGAAGTGGAAATACTACTACTGACTGATGGTAATAAATGATAATAATTGTTGCTGTGGTTTTTATTAGTAGTAGTAATATAAATGTTACGTTTATTGTGTTGATAAAGATCAGGTTTTTAAGCCTACGTTCTAAGAGCTAGATGTCAAACTGTAATATATAAGTTAACATAATGAAGAGACCCACTAGAGTCTTCTATAAATAATCTATGTTCTTTACTCTCAGTGAAGCAAAATGTATTCTCAATAGCACTCTCAATTATTTGTAAAGTTCACGGAAGCCACCTACACCATGCCTTCACTGAGGTTTGGTGGAGGAACTTGAAAGTAGAATTTTAAGGACAAAGTACATATTTAAATATGAGGCAGTGTCCACAAATGTTAATATTAACTATGATTAGATAGATTTTAATACCAGTAGAAATTAGACACTGTGAATAAAAAAATTTAGAGTTGATTTATCTAAACAATAAACCTCATATTCAGTGCTGATGGAAGTAAAACTCTTACACAATTCTTTATGCACTATTAAGGCATGAAAAGACCTGCTCTACAGCATGCCTATTAATTGTTTTTATGTCATAATAGAAAATATTTTCATTGACCCTAATGAAGTGATCTTGATTCATCAACAGACTTTGATGATAGATATCAGATTTCAGCCCTTATATTAACAATCATAAGCTGAGTTAATAAACTTATGCACTTTATTCGTTAATACATTGGCCCAGTGAACAGGACATTTGGTAGTTTGATAGTAAAATTTGGAGTTAAGTCTATTGATAATTAAAAAATGTACATTTTAATATTCAATAAAATTGATGTTTAAAAATTGGTGCTATTTTAATTGCTTTTATCTTTTAAAAATATGTTTAATTATTACTGACAGATGTGGCCATAAAAAATAACTTGAATTCAGGTTAGCAAGCACATGGATTGTGTATATCTGATTTTTAAATGTTCCAGCTTTTAAATACTACATAGAATCTCATTGGTAAGTACCTCATCATTCTAAGAACTTGGTTATAAGAACGTAAGAAAGTGAGAAGGTAATCATTCCTAATGCATTTGTTAGTATAGATATTTCTCTTTTGAAACATGGAAAGTCCATGATACAGCTTATTAATTTGTCCCTGCCTTCAGTTTACTCAGGCCTTAGTTACAACATTAATGATTCTGCTTTGAAATACATACTTTAAAACAAAGTCACCCTATGAACTATTTATGTTGTTTGCTTCATCACCTTATATTGTTCTTCCATGAGACCTGGCATTGAGAGAACAATACCAGAAATAGAAGAGATCTTTTCCATTCTCTTCATTTCTGAGTTTATTCTAGGCTTTTCATTTAGCCTCATGTTTGTTACTTTAGAAATGTATTTGAAAATATGCTTGTCACAAGGACACAGTGAATGAAAAAGCAAAAACTGAACTAATAGTGTTTTAAAGATGGCCTGAACGTGGATTATCTGCTTAGCCATTCTTTGTTGTTTTAAAAGTTTTTGATTGAAGAATGTATGAAAGAGAAGAGCGCAAGAGCGATCACGCACACGTGTGTATGTGCATTTCCAATCTGAATACCAGAAGACTGCAGTAAAATATACCATGTTTCAGATGCATTTAGAAAGGGCAATATGAGCAAATGGGAGAATATATTAAAGGTAGGAAAAAGACAGGAGAAAAATATTACTACTGGGGGCTCTTTTCCCAGTAACCACCGAGCTTCTGTTAGGCACATTGAATCCCTGTGGATATACTTGTAATGATAGATAGAAAATTAAACTGAAATCTAAACCAAAATAAAGTTCTCTTGATTTGATTTTGTCCTCTGGCATACCATAAGACATGAATAATTAAATAATGTTACAAATTAACAGCCTTTCCTTGTGTTATTCAACAAAATCATATTAGCATTCTGTCTTCTTGATGTATGTGTACTTGTCCCGATACATTTTCATATTCATACAGGCTGAAAGGTCTATACTCTCTGTATATCAGTTTCATCTGCAAACTGAGAATGATACTAGTAATTACAATATAAGGTGAATATAGGAATCAGTGCAATAATCTATTCATAGTGCTTAGTACACACCCTGACACATGGTAAACATGATAATTATTTCTATGACATAGTACCATTTAGGAACAACCAAAATAAGATTGAATGAGAAATCATTTTGTATATTTTTCACATTGCTGTTTTGCATTTGATTGCCCTTCCCGTCTACTGTACTGGGGAGAAACAATAGGAATATAAGGAAAATAGAAAGACAACAATGTTGGTGGGGCAGGTTCCAGTTATGTCAAGGTCAGTATTCCCCAAAGTATATTTTTCAGAAATTAAAAATAAACTAGATTATACTGTTAAATAGATGCTATATTATTTAGCTCTTTGAGAGATCTTCTCCCCATGGCCAAAAATAGAGCCCTCAGTGTCACCACAATGATAACATAAAACAAGCACCAGAAACAATAAAAAAAATTCTTGTTTATCCAAGATTTTTAAAATAAAACCAGCTATAAATATCTAAACATCCTACTGCTACCTCAATTTTATTTTATTTTATTTATTTATTTTTTTAAGGAGAAGGTGCAATTAGATTAAACTGAACACTAGCAAAATGTAATTTAGAAGAAAAACAATAGATTTTGTTATCTTGAAAACCTAGTTCAGGGAAACAGACGTGAGAAAGAACATCAATGTGTAAAAGTCTTGATGTGAGAATAATAAGCTGAGGTGGCAGCCTTTTTTTAAAGTCGGAGCTATTGTATGATCTTTGTGTTACGGGACTTAATGTAACTTAATAATTATGAATGAAATACAGTTTTAATTTGCCTGAATCCTGAATTGCAATTATCCATCTTAGTGCTATTTTTCGAAGCATAGATAAATAAAAACTGATTACATGTTTGGAAAACTAGGTAATCTGTAGAGAAAATCAGTGTACTTGATGTATGCCTCCTATTGCATATTTCCTTCTCAAACTGAACAGAATCAGAGAATTCCATTCGCTAGTTGCATTTTCTTTATTTACATATTGATCGTGAGCATGTTCTGAGCTGCTATAATAGGTTTAAGTCCACATTTTAGCAACACCATGTGTAATGTGCTGAGATGATTCTAAATATCTAAACTTGTATTGAATTGCTAGTACTGTTCAAAATGATAGCAAAATAATCTAATAGTTAAAACATCTAATAATATGAGCAGCAGTATAATTTTCACCATTTTTATGTCATATTTGTTTCAAATATTTAATTTTATGTTAAAATAGTGGAAGTATAATATACTAAATAATACTAAATAATATAATATACTAAAGTATAATAAGCCAAATCTTTCAAATTAGACATTTGTGGGTCTAAAGGTCATAAATACAGAAATAAAAATAGATATTTCTGGATGGTATTTTGGTATAACTTCGGTGAAATATGCCACAGTGGAAAGAAGTTTGGATAATTAAGGTGGAAATTAGGGTATAATTATTTTAGAACAACATGATTCTTTTGAATAAGAGAGTAATAGGAACAAATACATTATTTAGGGTGACATTTCTAGTAGGCTTTAAAGAATAGTTTATGTTCCAATTTAATTTGTAGGTAAAGTGAATTTTAGTTATCCCTAGCCAATCTTCATGGTCAAAATGCATCAACAATAAACTTTATTAGGGAAAAGAAGATAAAATAATTTGCGTGAAGAGACTAAAAGAAATATTGTACCAATGACCTCTTCTCCTATTAAATACTATTCACAAAAAAAAGAAAGTTGTGCAATCTGTTCATGTTTCCTTAAAAAGACAAAAGCAAGCCTAATTGGAAAATCTCCAAGCCCCTTAGGGAGAGGCCTCAGCCCTCTTATATTTCAACTCTAACCATTGCCATTTATCAGAGTGAGTGTTCAATAGGCCCAGCTCAGATGAAGGGATGGAGACAAGAGGACTATGGCAATGATAAAGGGTGAACTTATCTTTATTGGTTCAAAAACTATTTTATTTGGAATACAACTAGCAAAATGGAAAAAAAAATACAAACTTTAAAAATAAATTACTTTGAAATAGATTCGTAGTCACCTAGGTTGGAGTTCAGTGGCACAATCATAGCTCACAGAAGACTTGAACTCCTGGACTCAAGTGATGCCTCAGCCTACAGAATACCTAGGATTACAGGCCCGTGCCACCATACATGGCTATTATTTTTTCTTATTTTTCTGTAGAAATGGGGATCTCACTATGTTGACTGGGCTAGAAAAGATTTCCAAAATAGTGGTAAGAGTTGCTCAACATGTCCTCTCACCAGAGGAACATAAATTTAACTGCTGAAAGTTATTTATAAAAGAAGTCTTTGATGTTGTCTTAAATGGCATACAACAAAGGGAGAAACACTTATTAGAATCTTATGTTAATCACAGACAGAATCTGTGGGATTTGAGTCTTGATTGTTTCCTTAATTCTTCCCCCATTCCCACCCAACAAAGTGTCACAAAAGCTCAGAAGCTCTAAAGCAAGGAAGTTCCTTCACCCTAACTCCTATTTTAGGACTGCAGTTTCATTCTGAGAGGGTCAGGCCTCCAGTAACTCTGATCTCTGCTGCTGTGATGGTTGACAGTCTAGTGTAGCCATATCTTGTATATGTACTGGAAAACCAAAATCTTAATGGCTAACTTTATTGCGACATTTGTTTTATTGTGATGATCTGAAATAGAATCCACAATATCTTTGAGGTATACCTGTAAAACCAAAAGCACAAATGACAAGATAAACATGCAAAGAAATAAATGAATGAATACATGAATGCACATGAAAATATGCCTGACAAAATTAAGTATATTTTTGTTGCAAATCATATTGTTATATACAATGTAAGAAAACACTTTTTAATCATATATCTGATAAGGTACATATAGCCAGAACTTATAAAGAACATTTAAAATTCGATAACAATACAGAAACACATTAAAAAGCATTTAAGTAGTTACCTCTTCAAAGAAGATATCAGTGTCCTGTAAGCACATGAGAATATGAAAATATACTTGACATCATTAGTCATTTAAAAAAAATATAAGTCCAAGCTTCAAAATGCTACCATTTTAAAACCACTAGATCAAATATAATGAAAATATAGACAATTTTCCATTAAGATGTAGATAAATGGGAACCCTAATATGTTGCTGGTGAAAATGTAAAATCGTCCAGCAATTTTGGAAACTGTTTTGGCAAGACCTCACAATGTTAAATATAAATTTATTGTATGACCCATCAATTCCAATTCTTGCATGTTCTGAAGAAAACAAATTACGTATCTACAGAAAAAGTTGTCCACAAATGTTACAGTGGCATTAATAAAAATTTAAAAATGTAATAATCCAAATGTCTATCAACTGATGAATGGATAAATGAAATGTTAAACCTGTACAATTAAAGATTAGACGGCGATACAAAGGAATGACAAGCTGATGAATGCCACTAAATGGACTAACCTTAAAAAATTATGCTAAAAATCAAGACAGTCACAAAGATAACATATTGACCATTATCATTTATAAGAAATGTACAGAGAAGGAAAATGTATAGATACAAAAAGTATATTATTGATCACCTAGAGCTGAGATGGGGAGATGGAAACTGAATGCTAATAGATTATTTTCCTGGTTTAAAAAAAAATTATTCTAAAATTAGATTTGTGATTTTTGCACAAATCTCTAAATATACTAAAAACACTGAATTGCATACTTTGAATGGTAAAGTGTATATCTCAATATAACTTTAAAAAATACATAGAAATTTTACAAATAAGGCTATTTTTAATAGTGTAATGAAGTCATTATACAAGTAATCAACTTAAATGTTTAAAAACTTATCTGTAGGAATTTTGCTGGAATTTGCACAATATTTTCTCATTCACTATAATATTTTTCTAATTTTTAATTGACAAATATAAATTGTGTATATTTATCATGTAATACATTGTTTTGAAATACACGCACACATTATGAAATAGTTAAATTGACTCTTTAATAAAAAGTGTTAGGGAAGCAGAAGGAGTTAATATTCTGCCTAAGACAATCCCTAAAGTACAAGCTAACACTCAATTTACTCTTTCTCTGTCCAAGCAAGATTAGCTAATCACATATAGAACTTTAAGAAATACCCTCTAAATGGGTAGAAAAAAATCAATCAAGTGTGAAACCATAAATATGGTATATAGGAAGGGAAGAGTTATTTTTGGGACTCCTTTAACTGATGAGCAAAGTACTATATATCGTGGATGGAAACTCGTGACATCAATTCTATCAGAGCTGAAATTGCAGATACAAATTATTATAATTACAAAATGAAATTTTTGTAAAAATTATACCAGAGGGAGAAGAAAATTAAGTGGGTCTTGGTTTAAAAAAATGTGGGTGTTGGAGTGGATTATGAGTTTGGGTATACATCCATCTCTGAAATATTCATAAACTTCTGTTACTCTCTAGTGCAGAATAGAAATAGAGTAAAAGCCTATACTTAACACAGGGGCACAATGGAAAATGTTGCTATGCGTGTAACTGTAATTCGATCATATATGTAACACACAAGAAAAGAGAAAACTAGCAAGGAGGACTTCCATGAAAAGGTCATTTAAACTCAAGTTTTATCAGTATATTTATTTCATGATTTTACTTTTAACATTTTTTAAATCTTTTTTATTTTTATTTTTATTATACTTTATAAAAATGTGCACATGTGCACAACGTGCAGGTTAGTTACATATGTATACATGTGCCATGTTGGTGTGCTGCACCCATTAATTCGTCATTTACATTAGGTATATCTCCTAATGCTATCTCTACCCCCTTCCCCCACCCCACAATAGGCCCAGGTATGTGATGTTCCCCTTCCTGTCTCCAAGTGATCTCATTGTTCAGTTCCCACCTATGAGTGAGAACATGTGGTATTTGGTTTTCTGTTCTTGCGATAGTTTGCTGAGAATGATGGTTTCCAGCTTCATCCATGTCCCTATAAAGGACGCAAACTCATCCTTTTTTATGGCTGCATAGTACTCCATGGTGTGTATATGCCACATTTTCTTAATCCAGTCTGTCACTGATGGACATTTGGGTTGATTTCAAGTCTTTGCTATTGTGAATAGTGCCGCAATAAACGTACTTGTGCATGTGTCTTTATTAGCAGTATGATTTATAATCCTTTGGGTATATACCCAGTAATGGGATGGCTGGGTCAAATGGAATTTCTAGTTCTAGATCCTTGAGGAATTGCCACACTATCTTCCACAATTGTTGAACTAGTTTACAGTCCCACCAACAGTGTAAAAGTATTCCTATTTCTCCACATCCTCTGCAGCACCTGTTGTTTCCTGACTTTTTAATGATCGCCATTCTAACTGGTGTGAGATGGTATCTCATTGTGGTTTTGATTTGCATTTCTCTGATGGCAAGTGATGATGAGCATTTATTCATGTGTCTGTTGGCTGCATAAATGCCTTCTTTTGAGAAATGTCTGTTCATATCCTTTGCCCACTTTTTGATGGGGTTGTTTGTTTTTTTCTTGTAAATTTGTTTGAGTTCTTTGTAGATTTTGGATATTAACCCTTTGTCAGATGAGTAGATTGCAAAAATTTTCTCCCATTCTGTAGGTTGTCTATTCACTCTGATGGTAATTTCTTTTGCTGTGCAGGAGCTCTTTAGTTTAATTAGTTCCCATTTGTCAATTTCAGCTTTTGTTGCCATTGCTTTTGGTGTTTTAGACATGAAGTCTTTGCCCATGCCTATGTCCTGAATGGTGTTGCCTAGGTTTTCTTCTAGGGTTTTTATGGTTTTAGGTCTAACATTTAAGTCTCTAATCCATCTTGAATTATTTTTTTTTTATAATGAGTAAGGAAGGGATCCAGTTTCAGCTTTTTACCTATGGCTAGCCAGTTTTCCCAGCACCATTTATTAAATAGGGAATCCTTTCCCCATTTCTTGTTTTTGTCAGGTTTGTCAAAGATCAGATGGTTGTAGATGTGTGGTATTATTTCTGAGGACTCTGTTCTGTTCCGTTGGTGTATATCTCTGTTTTGGTACCAGTACCAAACATGGTGTTTTGGTTACTGTAGCCTTGTAGTAGAGTTTGAAGTCAGGTAGCATGATGCCTCCAACTTTGTTCTTTTGGCTTAGGATTGTCTCGCAATATGGGCTCTTTTTTGGTTCCATATGAACTTTAAAGTAGTTTTTTACAATTCTGTTAAGAAAGTCATTGGTAGCCTAATGGGGATGGCATTGAATCTATAAATTACCTTGGACAGTATGGCCATTTTCACAATATTGATTCTTCCTATCCATGAGCATGGTATGTTCTTCCATTTGTTTGGGTCCTCTTTTATTTTACTGAGCAGTGGTTTGTAGTTCTCCTTGAAGATGTCCTTCACATCCTTGTAAGTTGGATTCCTAGGTATTTTATTCTCTTTGAAGCAATTGTGAATGGGAGTTCACTCATGATCTGACTCTCTGTCTGTTACTGGTGTATAAGAATGCTTGTGATTTTTGCACACTGATTTTGTATCCGGAGACTTTGCTGAAGTTGCTTATCAGCTTCGGGAGATTTTGGGCTGAGATGATGGGGTTTTCTAAATATACAATCATGTCATTTGCAATAAGGGACAATTTGATTTCTTCTTGTCCTTATTGAATACCTTTTATTTCTTTCTCCTGCCTGATTTCCCTGGTCAGAACTTCCAACACTAAGTTGAATAGGAGTGGTGAGAGAGGGCATCCCTGTCTTTGGCCAGTTTTCAAAGGGAATGCTTCCAGTTTTTGCCCATTCAGTATGATATTGGCTGTCGGTTTGTCATAAATATCTCTTATTATTTTGAGATATGTTCCATCAATACCAAATTTATTGAGAGTTTTTAGCATGAAGGGTTGTTGAATATTGTCAAAGTCCTTTTCTGCATCTATTGAGATAATTTTGTGGTTTTTGTCTTTGGTTCTGTTTATATGCTGGATTATGTTTATTAATTTGCCTGTGTTGAACCAGGCTTGCATCCCAGGGATGAAGCCCACTTGATCGTGGTGGATATGCTTTTTGATGTGCTGCTGGATTCGGTTTGTCAGTATTTTACTGAGGATTTTTGCATCGATGTTCTACAGGGTATTGGTCTAAAATTCTCTTTTTTGTGTGTGTGTCTCTGCCAGGCTTCAGTATCAGGATGATGTTGGCCTCATAAAATGAGTGAGAGAGGATTCTCTCTTTTTCTATTGATTGGAATAGTTTCAGAAGGAATGGTACCAGCTCCTCCTTGTACCTCTGGCAGAATTTGGCTGTGAATCCATCTGGTCCTGGACTTTTTTTGGTTGGTAGGCTATTAATTATTGCCTCAATTTCAGAGCCTGTTATTGGTCTATTCAGGGATTCAACTTCTTCCTGGTTTAGTGTTGGAAGAGTATATGTGTCCAGGAATTTATCCATTTCTTCTAGGTTTTCTAGTTTATTTGTGTACAGGTGTTTATAGTATTGTCTGATGGTAATTTGTATTTCTGTGGGGTTAGTGGTGATATGCCTTTTATCATTTTTTATTGTGTGTATTTGATTCTTCTCTCTTTTCTTTATTAGTCTTGCTAGTGGTCTATCAATTTTGTTGATCTTTTCAAAAAACCAACTCCTGGATTCATTGATTTTTTGAGGTTTTTTTTTTTTGTCTCTGTCCCCTTGAAATTAAAAAATATCAAAATATATATGCTACAAATACATGGATTTTTAAAATCAGATATGTTTTCCTCAGAGGTGTTTAATTAATCTTAGTTTCTTAACAGATTTCTTTTTCTGCCTATAGTACAATGTAAAACATTCATCAGTGTAGTAATTTGAGGTTTAAAAAGTTACCCATTAGAATTACATATTTGGTATTAGTATTTTGTATTACACAGCTGAGGTAAATATAGCCATGCATTTAATATTGTTTGTCCTTTCACAAATAAATATGTATATCTTAATTTCAAAAACCATTTTCTTTAATATCAAGTCTTGCTGCACCCAGCTTCTAAACCCACAAAATTCTGAAGATTTTCAAATTTGTTCTTTTAATGAGGTTCTGTTACATTTCTGCTTCTACCTACTTGTTTATCTGGAGTCATCTTAGTAGGTGAAAAAAATATTGAAGGCAAAAATTTTTAAATAATTTTTAAAAACTTAGAGTGGGCATTAGCCAATTGAATAGAATAAAAATATGAAAATTTATATTATGTTTTTAGCTACATTTATACTTTCAGATAATTTTTATATATTAAACTAGCCTTTAGTTAACAAAAATATCCAGATTATAATTTGTACCAAGATATTTGTGTAAACCTTATTGGTCACATGATGTGAAGGGTGATTCTTGTCTATAATTTGTTGATTCATTTATGTCAAAATAATATATAGAAATGCTTTATTAATTTAAAAATTATAGTGATTGTTATTTTTATGCTGTCATTTCAAATGATTAGAAGGTAATGAGTGTCACCCTGTGAAGTCAGGATATGTCTTGTATTGGCCTTTGTCCATGGGTTTTTCATTCTGCAGACTAATTTTTATACATTTTTTTAAAACTAGAAATGTAATGGAGATTAAGGGCAATGGGAGATTACTTGACAAAATATTTTAGCCAAGTTCAATTTTAGTAAGCCTATGGTATTCTCAGCTCTTATTTTTTGAACTATAATGAGAAGAATATGGCAGCTGTTTGTCATCCTATCATTCTTCCAATAACTTTTGTTAATCATGTTAATATGATCATTGTAATTATATATTCATTTAATCATGTAACTGACTTCTCATTATAGCATTTGTTCATCTCAGTTATGCTACCACAATTTGGGTGTTTTATTTATTGGTATTTCTAATACTTTAAAATAAAATTTTGTGGAAAAGTACATAAAAATATTTGGCTATTCCTACCTGTTGGCATTGAATAAGATTTAAAACCAGCAATATATGGAAATGTTTTGCTCTGAATTTTAATTTTCTTTTGAGAGGAGTTCAAGGATGTGACCATAAATTATGATTATCATATTAGTAAAAAAGCAATAATAACATTATGGTGGATCATTACTTTTTTTTTTTTTAATTTATTTATTATTATTATACTTTAAGTTGTAGGGTACATGTGCATAACGTGCAGGTTTGTTACATATGTATACTTGTGCCATGTTGGTCTGCTGCACCCATCAACTCGTCATTTACATCAGGTATAACTCCCAATGCAATCCCTCCCCCCTCCCCCCTCCCCATGATAGGCCCCGGTGTGTGATGTTCCCCTTCCTGAGTCCAAGTGATCTCATTGTTCAGTTCCCACCTATGAGTGAGAACATGTGGTGTTTGGTTTTCTGTTCTTGTGATAGTTTGCTAAGAATGATGGTTTCCAGCTGCATCCATGTCCCTACAAAGGACGCAAACTCATCCTTTTTTATGGCTGCATAGTATTCCATGGTGTATATGTGCCACATTTTCTTAATCCAATCTGTCACTGATGGACATTTGGGTTGATTCTAAGTCTTTGCTATTGTGAATAGTGCCGCAATAAACATGCGTGTGCATGTGTCTTTATAGCAGCATTATTTATAATCCTTTGGGTATATCCCCAGTAATGGGATGGCTGGGTCATATGGTACATCTAGTTCTAGATCCTTGAGGAATCGCCATACTGTTTTCCATAATGGTTGAACTAGTTTACAATCCCACCAACAGTGTAAAAGTGTTCCTATTTCTCCACATCCTCTCCAGCACCTGTTGTTTCCTGACTTTTTAATGATCGCCATTCTAACTGGTGTGAGATGGTATCTCATTGTGGTTTTGATTTGCATTTCTCTGATGGCCAGTGATGATGAGCATTTTTTCATATGTCTGTTGGCTGTATGAATGTCTTCTTTTGAGAAATGTCTGTTCATATCCTTTGCCCACTTTTTGATGGGGTTGTTTGTTTTTTTCTTGTAAATTTGTTTGAGTTCTTTGTAGGTTCTGGATATTAGCCCTTTGTCAGATGAGTAGATTGCAAAAATTTTCTCCCATTCTGTAGGTTGCCTGTTCACTCTGATGGTAGTTTCTTTTGCTGTGCAGAAGCTCTTTAGTTTAATTAGATCCCATTTGTCAATTTTAGCTTTTGCTGCCGTTGCTTTTGGTGTTTTAGACATGAAGTCTTTGCCCATGCCTATGTCCTGAATGGTACTACCTAGGTTTTCCTCTAGGATTTTTATGGTATTAGGTCTAACATTTAAGTCTCTAATCCATCTTGAATTAATTTTCGTATAAGGAGTAAGGAAAGGATCCAGTTTCAGCTTTCTACTTATGGCTAGCCAATTTTCCCAGCACCATTTATTAAACAGGGAATCCTTTCCCCATTTCTTGTTTCTCTCAGGTTTGTCAAAGATCAGATGGCTGTAGATGTGTGGTATTATTTCTGAGGACTCTGTTCTGTTCCATTGGTCTATATCTCTGTTTTGGTACCAGTACCATGCTGTTTTGGTTACTGTAGCCTTGTAGTATAGTTTGAAGTCAGGTAGCGTGATGCCTCCAGCTTTGTTCTTTTGACTTAGGATTGTCTTGGAGATGCGGGCTCTTTTTTGGTTCCATATGAACTTTAAAGCAGTTTTTTCCAATTCTGTGAAGAAACTCATTGGTAGCTTGATGGGGATGGCATTGAATCTATAAATTACCTTGGGCAGTATGGCCATTTTCACGATATTGATTCTTCCTATCCATGAGCATGGTATGTTCTTCCATTTGTTTGTGTCCTCTTTTATTTCACTGAGCAGTGGTTTGTAGTTCTCCTTGAAGAGGTCCTTTACATCCCTTGTAAGTTGGATTCCTAGGTATTTGATTCTCTTTGAAGCAATTGTGAATGGAAGTTCATTCATGATTTGGCTCTCTGTTTGTCTGTTACTGGTGTATAAGAATGCTTGTGATTTTTGCACATTAATTTTGTATCCTGAGACTTTGCTGAAGTTGCTTATCAGCTTAAGGAGATTTTGGGCTGAGACAACGGGGTTTTCTAAATATACAATCATGTCATCTGCAAACAGGGACAATTTGACTTCTTCTTTTCCTAACTGAATACCCCTGATTTCTTTCTCTTGCCTAATTGCCCTAGCCAGAACTTCCAACACTATGTTGAATAGGAGTGGTGAGAGAGGGCATCCCTGTCTTGTGCCAGTTTTCAAAGGGAATTTTTCCAGTTTTTGCCCATTCAGTATGATATAGGCTGTGGGTTTGTCATAAATAGCTCTTATTATTTTGAGGTACGTTCCATCAATACCGAATTTATTGATCGTTTTTAGCATGAAGGGCTGTTGAATTTTGTCAAAAGCCTTTTCTGCATCTATTGAGATAATCATGTGGTTCTTGTCTTTGGTTCTGTTTATATGCTGGATTATGTTTATTGATTTGCGAATGTTGAACCAGCCTTGCATCCCAGGGATGAAGCCCACTTGATCATGGTGGATAAGCTTTTTGATGTGTTGTTGAATCCGGTTTGCCAGTATTTTATTGAGGATTTTTGCATCGATGTTCATCAGGGATATTGGTCTAAAATTCTCTTTTTTTGTTGTGTCTCTGCCAGGCTTTGGTATCAGGATGATGTTGGCCTCATAAAATGAGTTAGGGAGGATTCCCTCTTTTTCTATTGATTGGAATAGTTTCAGAAGGAATGGTACCAACTCCTTCTTATACCTCTGGTAGAATTCAGCTGTGAATCCATCTGGTCCTGGACTTTTTTTGGTTGGTAGGCTATTAATTATTGCCTCAATTTCAGAGCCTACTATTGGTCTATTCAGGGATTCAACTTCTTCCTGGTTTAGTCTTGGAAGAGTGTAAGTGTCCAGGAAATTATCCATTTCTTCTAGGTTTTCCAGTTTATTTGCGTAGAGGTGTTTATAGTATTCTCTGATGGTAGTTTGTATTTCTGTGGGGTCGGTGGTGATATCCCCTTTATCATTTTTAATTGCGTCGATTTGATTCTTCTCTCTTTTCTTCTTTATTAGTCTTGCTAGTGGTCTGTCAATTTTGTTGATCTTTTCAAAAAAACAACTCCTGGATTCATTGATTTTTCGGAGGGTTTTTTGTGTCTCTATCTCCTTCAGTTCTGCTCTGATCTTAGTTATTTCTTGCCTTCTACTAGCTTTCGAATGTGTTTGCTCTTGCTTCTCTAGTTCTTTTAATTGCGATGTTAGAGTGTCAATTTTTGATCTTTCCTGCTTTCTCTTGTGGGCATTTATTGCTATAAATTTCCCTCTACACACTGCTTTAAATGTGTCCCAGAGATTCTGGTATGTTGTATCTTTGTTCTCATTGGTTTCAAAGAACATCTTTATTTCTGCCTTCATTTCGTTATGTACCCAGTAGTCATTCAGGAGCAGGTTGTTCAGTTTCCATGTAGTGGAGCGGTTTTGATTGAGTTTCTTAGTCCTGAGTTCTAGTTTGATTGCACTGTGGTCTGAGAGACAGTTTGTTATAATTTCTGTTCTTGTACATTTGCTGAGGAGTGCTTTACTTCCAATTACGTGGTCAATTTTGGAATAAGTACGATGTGGTGCTGAGAAGAATGTATATTCTGTTGATTTGGGGTGGAGAGTTCTATAGATGTCTATTAGGTCTGCTTGCTGCAGAGATGAGTTCAATTCCTGGATATCCTTGTTAACTTTCTGTCTCGTTGATCTGTCTAATGTTGACAGTGGAGTGTTGAAGTCTCCCATTATTATTGTATGGGAGTCTAAGTCTCTTTGTAAGTCTCTAAGGACTTGCTTTATGAATCTGGGTGCTCCTGTATTGGGTGCATATATATTTAGGATAGTTAGCTCTTCCTGTTGAATTGATCCCTTTACCATTATGTAATGGCCTTCTTTGTCTCTTTTGATCTTTGATGGTTTAAAGTCTGTTTTATCAGAGACTAGGATTGCAACCCCTGCTTTTTTTTGTTCTCCATTTGCTTGGTAAATCTTCCTCCATCCCTTTATTTTGAGCCTATGTATGTCTCTGCGTGTGAGATGGGTCTCCTGAATACAGCAGACTGATGGGTCTTGACTCTTTATCCAGTTTGCCAGTCTGTGTCTTTTCATTGGAGCATTTAGTCCATTTACATTTAAGGTTAAGATTGTTATGTGTGAACTTGATCCTGCCATTATGATATTAACTGGTTATTTTGCTCGTTAGTTGATGCAGTTTCTTCCTAGCCTCGATGGTCTTTACATTTTGGCATGTTTTTGCAATGGCTGGTACCGGTTGTTCCTTTCCATGTTGAGTGCTTCCTTCAGGGTCTCTTGTAAGGCAGGCCTAGTGGTGACAAAATCTCTAAGCATTTGCTTATCTGTAAAGGATTTTATTTCTCCTTCACTGATGAAACTTAGTTTGGCTGGATATGAAATTCTGGGTTGAAAATTCTTTTCTTTAAGAATGTTGAATATTGGCCCCCACTCTCTTCTGGCTTGGAGAGTTTCTGCCGAGAGATCTGCTGTTAGTCTGATGGGCTTCCCTTTGTGGGTAACCCGACCTTTCTCTCTAGCTGCCCTTAAGATTTTTTCCTTCATTTCAACTTTGGTGAATCTGGCAATTATGTGTCTTGGAGTTGCTCTTCTCGAGGAGTATCTTTGTGGCGTTCTCTGTATTTCCTGGATTTGAATGTTGGCCTGCCCTACTAGGTTGGGGAAGTTCTCCTGGATGATATCCTGAAGAGTGTTTTCCAACTTGGTTCCATTTTCCCCCTCACTTTCAGGCACCCCAATCAGACGTAGATTTGGTCTTTTTACATAATCCCATACTTCTTGCAGGCTTTGTTCATTTCTTTTTCTTCTTTTGGTTTCTCTTCTCGCTTCATTTCATTCATTTGATCCTCAATCGCTGATACTCTTTCTTCCAGTTGATCGAGTCGGTTACTGAAGCTTGTGCATTTGTCACGTATTTCTCGTGTCATGGTTTTCATCTCTTTCATTTCGTTTATGACCTTCTCTGCATTAATTACTCTAGCCGTCAATTCTTCCACTTTTTTTTCAAGATTTTTAGTTTCTTTGCGCTGGGTACGTAATTCCTCCTTTAGCTCTGAGAAATTTGATGGACTGAAGCCTTCTTCTCTCATCTCATCAAAGTCATTCTCCGTCCAGCTTTGATCCGTTGCTGGCGATGAGCTGCGCTCCTTTGCCGGGGGAGATGCGCTCTTATTTTTTGAATTTCCAACTTTTCTGCCCTGCTTTTTCCCCATCTTTGTGGTTTTATCTGCCTCTGGTGTTTGATGATGGTGATGTACTGATGGGGTTTTGGTGTAGGTGTCCTTCCTGTTTGATAGTTTTCCTTCTAACAGTCAGGACCCTCAGCTGTATGTCTGTTGGAGATTGCTTGAGGTCCACTCCAGACCCTGTTTGCCTGGGTATCAGCAGCAGAGGCTGCAGAAGATAGAATATTTCTGAACAGCGAGTGTACCTGTCTGATTCTTGCTTTGGAAGCTTCCTCTCAGGGGTGTACTCCACCCTGTGAGGTGTGGGGTGTCAGACTGCCCCTAGTGGGGGATGTCTCCCAGTTAGGCTACTCAGGGGTCAGGGACCCACTTGAGCAGGCAGTCTGTCCCTTCTCAGATCTCAGCCTCCGTGTTGGGAGATCCACTGCTCTCTTCAAAGCTGTCAGACAGAGTCGTTTGTGTCTGCAGAGGTTTCTGCTGCTTTTTTGTTGTTGTTGTTGTTGTTGTGTAGCTGTGCCCTGTCCCCAGAGGTGGAGTCTACAGAGACAGGCAGGTTTCCTTGAGCTGCTGTGAGCTCCACCCAGTTGGAGCTTCCCAGCAGCTTTGTTTACCTACTTAAGCCTCAGCAATGGCGGGCGCCCCTCCCCCAGCCTCGCTGCTGCCTTGCCGGTAGATCACAGACTGCTGTGCTAGCAATGAGGGAGGCTCCGTGGGTGTGGGACCCTCCCGGCCAGGTGTGGGATATGATCTCCTGGTGTGCCTGTTTGCTTAAAGCGCAATATTGGGGTGCGAGTTACCCGATTTTCCAGGTGTTGTGTGTCTCAGTTCCCCTGGCTAGGAAAAGGGATTCCCTTCCCCCTTGCGCTTCCCAGGTGAGGCGATGCCTCGCCCTGCTTCAGCTCTAGCTGGTCGGGCTGCAGCAGCTGACCAGCACCGATGGTCCGGCACTCCCCAGTGAGATGAACCCAGTACCTCAGTTGAAAATGCAGAAATCACCGGTCTTCTGTGTCGCTGGCGCTGGGAGTTGGAGACTGGAGCTGTTCCTATTCGGCCATCTTGCTCCACCCGGATCATTACTTTTTAAAAGTGCTTTTGTACTCTTTTAGTTCTATCTCTCCCTGTCTCTGACACACACAAATAATAGAAAAGTTATTAACTTCTGTTTCACAAATAGAACGTTATGATTAAAGAGGTCTAATAATTTGGGTATGATCGCAAAATTACTAACTATCGGACCTAGGGTTCAAACCCAGCACTTCAGATATCAAAATGCAGTAACTTTTCAGTATAATCATGAAGATGCTTTGGATTATTTCTTCTGACAAGTGATAGAGTGAAATAGTAATTGAAAATGGATAAAAAGTGATTCTAGTATTATTGATTCATGTATTGGTGTGCCTATTTTGAATATTACATATTTATATCATATAATATTTTTTATTTTAAAAGGATTATACGCCTTGTCTGGCAATTACCTTTACATAATAGTATTTGAGAGTAAAAAATGTAGCAGGAATTAATAGAAAATGAATAAATGTATAGCAAACTACTTTTGTGTGATATAGTATTCACATTGTGAATATGCTTATTCCTGGAAAATGTACATGTATTACCCAGGTTTACCCAGTTCTCTATTATGTCCTTATATTTTAGATTTTCATTTTGTATTTAATATAAATGTAAAAATGTGTTAATACGTTCAAGTGAGAGAAAGAGAGGAGCATAAACACAATTGGATCTTCAGCACATCTACCACCTTACACCCAACTTAATCATTTTCAGTATATTCATTTTAATTTATGTTTTTGAATACTCAAGCAGAAAACCACATTCATTGTATTGGCCAAAGAAAAGATAAAGAAAGATTTAATCTACAAATGCTTAGCTGACATCAGGCAAAGATAAAAAATTGTCCCAAGTTGCTGTGACAAAAGTTTCACAGTAGTTAGCTTTGAGGAAAACAGTAAAATATTTGATTTATAGTCATAGTACATGAAAGTTTCCACCTATTAAATGTAAAAGAAACTGTACCACTGAAGTCAGTACCATAAAGGTGTTACAAACATATATTTGGTAGCCACAAACCATCATCTGCCAAAATAATACTGTTATTTATTTATTTTTTAAATTTGAGACAGAGTCTCACTCTGTTGCCCAAGGTGGAGTACAGTGGTGCGATCTTGGCGCACTGCGACCTCTGCTTCCCAGGTTCAGGCAATTCTTCTGCCTCAGCCTCCTGAGTAGCTAGGACAACAAGCGTGCGCCACCATGCCCGGCTAATTAGAAATGGGATTTCACGATATTAGGCAGGCTGGTCTCAAACTCCTGACCTTGTGATCCACCTGTCTTGGCCTCCAAAAGTTCTGGAATTACAGGCATGAGCCACCTTGCTAGGCCCATTTCACAGGTTTTATATTTGCTTTGTAATTTTAGGTTATGGTGTAATTGAGTATGTAAGTCTAAGAAATATATGCCCAAAGTTTTGTACATTTTAAGTAACATAATATAAATTCTGGTAATATTAGGATCCTCAAGATTTTTTTTCCCCTTTAAAGAATAATTAATCATATGTAAGAAATGCTAATATAACCAAACTAACAAATTAATACTACTACTACTAATACTATTTATTACAAATTACTACTATATATATTTTACTTTGTTACATAAGAGGTGCACATTATTCAAAAATCAAGGAAAATTTTCCTAAATAATCTAAAATGTAAATTAGCAGTCACATATGTAAGCCTAATACATATATGCCCCAATTTTTGTACATTTTAAGTAACATAATAGAAATTCTGGCAATATTAGGATGCTCAAGATTTTTTTCCCTTTAAAGAGTCATTAATCGTATGTAAGTAATGCTGATATTCAAACTAACAAGTTAATGCTACTAATAATAATGATAATATTTATTACAAAGTACTACTATATATATATTTTGCTTCATTACTTAAGAGGTGCACACATAATTCAAAAATCAAGGAAAATTGTGCTATAAATAATCTGGAATGTAAATTACCAGAATTACATAATTTTGCCATCTTAGAATATTGAAGCTCAAACTCTGAAGATTAGCGACTTGTCCAAAGTGACAAAAATTGTAATAAAGAGCTGGAATTAGAATCTACATCTCCTCATTCATGCTTCAGTTTCCTACTGTAGCTGTCAGCTTGTACCTCTTGGCATTATGAACTATATAAAGGAGAAATACGATATGTGAAATAACTATAGCATAAAAATTGCCCAACCCTCATACCAACTACTTTTGTTACAGTTTTTTTCCTTATGGTATCTTATTATGCAGTTTAGCCACATATTTTCATTGCACATTTATACATCCCACTCTTCACAGTGTCATACATATTCCATTTATTTCAATTTACTTCCAGTAGATTAAATGTGGCTCAGTCACAGTACGATTAAGGATGACAACCTCTCTGCATATTTAAGAGAAACTTGAACAATGTAAATCAGTTTTACTATTTTCCATGTTAAAGAATGAAATCTTGACATCCTCTGTAATAGTACAACTACAAAATTCTCTACCAATATTTTAAGGCAGAACATCTAGCTTAGGCTCATATACTGAATATTTTCTTGCAATGCTAGCCGATGCATCTTGGTTTCTGTGACAATTTAATGCTGCAAAGATAAAAGTTTAATGAACCTTAAAATATTCTTCACCCATCCCTAATATGGCTTTAGGCATACTGAACTACTTTAGTTATTTTAACACTTCATGCCCCAAATTCCTCTGTGACTTTATTCTATATTCTTACTTGCAGGAATTTTTACCCAATCTACTCCCAATTTACTAGTAAATTCCTGCAGAAATTTTAAGACATCAAATTTCACTAGCTGTGTAGTATCTTTAAATCCTGGAAATTTAATTCATGGGATTGTTTATTTTTGGCATCAACATCTCTCACAAAGGCATCTCCATATTATACAAACGTTTTGTACATATTTATGCCGCTAATTGATAATATAGTATAATTTGTGTTTTTTTATATATCTGTTACACTGGATTATAAATACTTTGAATTCTTTGTGTCTTATTCATCTTGGCATTTCCAGTATCAACTGTAGTGATTGGTAGAAAGGAGATGTTAAATAAAAATAGCACAAATCAATCTGATTCAAATTGGAAATGTGTTTTAATGCTCTAGAAATGATGGTGATCTTCAATTAGAGCTCCAAAGGCTACATCACTTCTCATATATAGAAACTAACGATATCTACATAGCCCTCACTGGTAGAGAGGAAGTTTCTCCTGAGGGATAGCAAGCAAAGAAATCTGAGACTTTGATTGCCTGTGGCCCAGGTCCCTGGTAATGTGGGAGTTCCTTGATAGAAAGAGCAAACCAAAAAGACCAGGAGATAATACCACCACCTCCATCCACTGCTTACTCTTAGTTTAAGGTTTAAAAAAAAAAAAAAAAAAAAAAAAAAGTTTTCCTCCACTCAGCTCTGATGCTACGGCAGGAGGTTCTGCCCACATGAGAGGCTGGCCACAGGTCAAAGAGCTCTGCAGATTTGTCTGAGATGACTGGGTTTACTTGTTACAGAAAGCATAGAATTCCATGCCTAAGGACCCTATTAAAAAGAATGAAGATCTTGGTGGGCAGTAACTAAGAAGAGACTAGTAGACCCATAATATACACAAAACAGCAGAGCAGCCAGAAATTTGATAGAATCAGGAAGAGAGATAGCCCAGGATGTCCCTATGGAGATCACAGTCAACTCAGGGCTTCTGGGAGGCTGTGTGCATGTGCTGGGTTGCCCTCAATCGGGAGCAATCCAAGCAGGACAAGGCATGGAAATGAAGTCATTCTCCAAGCTATATGCAGACCCATCAACACAGGGCAGGAACGAACACAAGGAGCTTAAACACAACTTCTAGCAAAAGAGTGACTGAACAGCAAATTATCCTGACATGGAGTTGACTTCTAGAGAAGTTAAACATAAAGATAAAATAACACTTATCCTCAGCTTTCTGGAAGACTGTACATGCCCAACGAAGGCTGCACCCTCTCAAGTACAATAAGAGACGGAACTTCCAAGCTGGTAGTCCTTGATTGAATGTGAGACAAACAGACATAAACTCCCTAAATAATGCTTGCAGCCTCCAAGCCACACACACATATCTAACAGTAAACGGGTAAAACTCCAATTGGCTAAGGAGAGCTTATGCAAAATGCTTGAACAGTAAATAGCTATATTCTTCCTGGGACAACCTCTAGATATTAGACTCAAAGATTAAAAATAAGAGAAAAATGTGATCAGGGAAAACACTGCAAGGAAAATATACTTCACAGTGTTAATTCAGGCAAATCACTATGCAAACAAATGACCAAGTGAACAGCAGCAATAATAACCACTGCCAGATGGAGGGTTGGGTAATGTATTCAGAGGTGCGACAACATATTACCGAAAATATCCAGCTTGCAACAGAAATATATGACACATGCAAAGAAATAAGAAAATATGACCCACACACAGTGAAAAAGCAAACAAGAAAAACTGTATTTGATGGGGCCTACATGGTAGATTTAGCCAACAAAGACTTCAAAGCAGCTATCAGAAACATGCTCAAAGAATTAAAGGACACTACGATTAAATAAAGGAAGGCATTATGACAATTTCATATCAAATGGAGAATATCAACAAGATACAGATATAAGAAATACAAAGGAAATTATATAATGAACTGAAATGAAAAATTCACAGGAGCAGATTAATGGTACTGACACGTGTGACAATATTGGTGTATCTTGGTGAAAAAACAAGTCATAGTATCTGTAATATTCCATTTATATGAAAAGTCTAGGCAGTTTATTAGTAGATTAGTGATTGCCTAGGATCTGGAGGGTTATTATGGGTCAAATTATCACTCACCACCCAAATTCATATGTTGAAGTTCTAACTTGCAGTACGTTAGAATATGACCTAATTTGGAAATAGTATAATGTATTCTATATGGGAATGAAAACAGGCATTAGGTAAAAAATGAAGCTAAATAAAGTATGGACTTCAGTTAATGAATCACTATTTTCATTAATTGTGACAAATGCCAGATCTTAAGCTGTTAAGAGGAGAAACTGCGTGTGGTATATATGGGAACTCGGTGCAATCTTTGCAGCTTTTCAGCAAATTTAAAACTACTCAAAAGTTTAAGAATGAGACTGGGGCATACAAAAAGATTTTATCCTGAATATTATAGAGCATGTTAAGAAATTTAGACTTTAAGAATTTTGGAAAATAATTGAAAGATTAATTGTAAAAAATTAATCACTTTTGAGGAGTCCATTAATACAGTAGATCCCAGTGGTTTTAGGCAATATTTGTTCCCTAAAAGTACCACATGCTTGATTTGATGGGAAATCAAGTAATACTTTTTTCTTTTTTGTAGTCATGTAGTGAGGATTTATATTTTATTTTTGGACATTATATCTGCATCCACAGTTCTGGTAGCTCAAACTACGCAGTGGTGCACAAATATACACAGAGACATAAACATAGACATATGCAACTTGGACTGATTAGGAATATGTCTCTTGGATCTTCAGAAAAGAGAAGGCTCAAGAAACTGTATATAATATATCATATCTTCTACAGACCTTTTTTACCTGCATAGTGTATTTTAAAGATAAATATAGAACATTTTTAAAAGAAATATAAACACCTAAATATGGTCTTGCACACAATAGTGACATTACCTACATTGGCATAGAGATTGCATTCACTAATTGCTATGTGAGTTTTCCAGCTTAATCTCAGGAGAAGCCTTTATACTTTTTCAACCACAAGACTTCGGAACTATTCATATCACTACTTGCTTTCTCCTGATTTAAGAGTGCCTTTTGTTTTTCAATCATATGACTGCGTAGTTGCAGATTCCTTGGTAACTAAGGATTTAAGGAATTATAAATATATCCCATGACTGGAGTCTTTCAAAGGAGATGATATATTTTCACTAAGAAGATATCTATCAATGTTTCATTATTAAATTTAATTATTAAGCAACACTTCAGAAGAAAAACTTGTCTGTACATATAACTTTCTCAAAGCTTGATAGCAAATTTATCCTTTGCTGTTCATCCAGTTATATATTTATGGTAAAGACAAAAAAAATGAAATCTGTGATATAGACTTTATTGGGTTTGAGCCATCATGAAGATTTTCTCTGCCAACAGAAGAATGTATTTCATAATTAGATAAAGAGTCACTCCCCAATCCTCTCTTTTAATAAAACATCACAGAGAGGGAATTTGAGTGGCATAGAACAGTTTTAGAATTTAACTGTTTTAATGATTGGATTTCATTTAAATAAATACATGCATACATTCATACACAATTGTAAGTGTGATTTTTATATATTTTTTCTGATGTAAGAAATAAGCCAAAAATAATCATATGCAGGATATTATAGTTTAAAAAGCAATAGAAATTCAGATATATATATATATGAAAAGATATATATATATATATATATACACACACACACATACACTTTTAAGTTTGGGGTACAAGTGCAGGTTTGTTACATAGGTAAAATTGTATCATGGAGGTTTGTTGTACAGATTATCACCCAGTTATTAAGCCTAGTATGAAATATTTATTCACTTTTTGTTTTTCTTATTGCCAGTAAAGATAAAACATCACTTAATCTGTACAATTAATTAAAAGTATGCTGTGTAACACAATGAAATACTTTTTCCCAAAACAGTGATAGGTTTGACATGCATATTACTGTAAATTTTAAAGTTTCTACTCATATAAATGAGGGATATTTCAGACAAATTTCAGGCCTTACTCTCTGAAAAAATATATGACTCAAAGAAGAATAATTGTCAATGTTGTAACTCAGGAAAATGTGAAAACTGAGGGGCGGCTCTCCACATGTAAGATAGGCCGATTGCTCAAATACAGACCATCTAGGAAAAAAAAGACATGAAAATAAATTTCGCATTGTTGATAATTTCATTTAACCAAAATAGTAAATTTTTCTCTCTGAAAACATTTTTAAGGGAGGAGGATTAGCAAGTCATATTAAAGTTAAAAAGAGGTATTAAAATGTATGGCATTGTATAAAAATCTTTTTTTCAGGGAAACTAATTGTATTATACATGAATAATTGCATTATACATGAGTAATTGTATTAACACATTGACCCCATTAGATGGTTACTAAACCTGGACCGATCATTCTGGATGCTCTGCTATTCACCAATTATTTTTATGTTTTTCTTTATTGGATTTTAAAATCTGTCCAGTTATGGAACAAAAACACAATGTAATATAGGAGAAAATCATATGAAAGTTAAAAAAAAAAAAAAAAAAAAAACGGCAAGAAATGTGACTCCTGTTAAGGATTTGATCACTTAATTTATCTTTAGGTTACTTCTATTGTGTTATTAGAAGAACCGTTGTTTAAACTGCAAGCTGTCTGTGATGCATTCTACCCTTTATTACTCAAGTGGTTATTGTACAAATATTCACTTTTCATAGTTAATTGACCCATATACTTTCTAACAGTCTGTCAGCCTTTCCTTTCTTTTTCATTTCCCCTTATTAAATTAAATGGTTGATTATTTTAGGAACACTCCCCTAAGACCCGTGGATGATTTATATATGTGTCACAGATCTCTGGCAAGACCCATGTGCACTTTATTCTGCTCCTTCAACTGGGCAATTACACAAAACTGTATTACCTCAAAATAAAGTAAAATTATCTTGCAGTAAATTCATGTTCTCAAATCTAAGTTGAACACAGCAAACTGCCCAGATATTACACTTGAGACTTCTCAGTTTCACGCATTGTCACTTCTTCAACATTAGGTTTTTTCACTTTTCTTCATCCTCCTCTGATTTCTGCAACTTGCCACCCAGCTCCAATCTTACAAATAGTATAAAATCACTATCCATGAATTTCTCCCTCTTCTTTCAATCTAAATCCACACCCATCTGCACTCTTGTCTTCTCTTACATTAGAGAACCTTCTTTCTGTCTAATTTCCCAAAGGGCTCCGATTCTGCAACTTTTATGTTTTTCTGTAACTTTGTTTATTAATAGTACATGTTATTTTCTATAAAATTGACTTTTCTCCACCAATTTGGTTCTAAGAGCTTAAATCATGCTCAATTCTCTACTGTTACATAACGCAACAACATCCTTGCTATGCTATCTCCCTATAAATCTCTTGCTCAAAGAAAAAGTTGTTTTCTAAAAGTTACTGTCTAAAACCTGTTTCCTTTTTTCTTTTTGTTTAGCCCCAACACTAGTTGTTCAAATGGTCCATATCTTGCTAAATACACTGGACATTTTCTAACCTTAATCTTATAAAACATTTCAACAGTATCTAATGAAGTATTCTTTTCTTTTTAAAAGTCAATTATCTTTCTTTGGTTTCAGTGAAACTGTGTTGTCTTGGTCTTTCTTCTACCAGTTTCTTTGCTCAATTTTGTCTGCTCTCAAGAATCTTCCTAATGATTACTTTTAGGTCTATAATCCATTTCGTCTTAATTTTTGTATACTTGCAAGGTATGGATCAAGACTGGCTCTTTCTTTTTTTAATACAGGAATCTGATTCTCCCAGCATCATTTGATAAAATGCTCTTTCCCACTGAATTGCCTTTACACCGTTGTCAAAATTAATTGACGATGTAACTAAGAGTCTGTTTATAGACTCTGAATTCTGTGTCATTAACAAATGTGCCTTTCTGTCTTACCAATGCCACCACTCTTGTGATTACTACAGCATCATAGCAAGTATTGAAGTCAGAGAGTGTTAGAACTCCAATTGTATTACCATTTTTTGTAGCATTTTCACATGATTTGTAAAACCATCTTGTCCATTTCTATAAAATACCTGCTAGAATTTTCACTGGGACTATACTTAATCTATAAATCAATTTGCAGAGGATTAATATGTGAAAGTATTCATTCAAATGGTAGGGTTTTCAGCATGATTAAAAGCTGTTTGAAAGGACCAAAATGTTACAGAAAAGCCAATAGTGTAAAAGAGGAAAAGTATTATTAATGACCCATGAACACAATCAATTTGTTGGATATTCTTTATCTCAACAATCTTTTGAAGTTTTAAATGTATAGGTCTTGCATATTTTTGTCAGATATACCCAAATTACTTTATATATTTTGTTACTGAAATATTATAACCATGTGAAACATAAGTAATAGTTTTAATGTTTTTAGTAGATTTAATAGGATTTTCCACATAGACAATTATATCATTAGTCAATACTTTATTTTTTTCCTTTTCAGTCTGAGTGCCTTTTCTTTATTTTCCTTGTCTTATTTCACCATTTAAAAACCTTCAGTACAATGTTGCATGGAAATGGAGAAAGTGGATATCCTTGTTTCCATACAAAGCTGTGCTAGCTATAGACTTTTTATAGGTGCAACTATTTTTGAAAAATGTGTTAAAATATATGTAACTTCAAACTTAACATTTTAACCCATTTTAAAACATATAATTCAGTAGTATTAAATATACTCACATTGTTATGTAACCATTATCCTTATTCCTTACCAGAACTTTTTAGTTATCCCAAACTGAAACTCCCTACTCACTAAACAATAATTGCCTATTTCCTCCTTCTCACAGCCTCTGGTAACCACTCTTCTACTTTCTGTCTCTATGAATTTCAATTTATACATCATATAAGTGGAATCAAACAATATTTGTCCTTTTTTGTCTGGCTTATTTCAATTAGCATAATCTTGTCTGAGTTCATTTATGCTGTATCATGTATCAGAATTTCATTCATTTTTAAGATTGAATAATATTCCATTTTATGGATATACCACATTTTGTTTATTCATTCATTAATATATGAATATTTGAGATATTTCAACTTTTGGCTATTAATAATGCTCCTATAAACACTGGTGTTAAGATATCTGTTTGAGTTCCCACTTTCAATTCTTTTATTTATACCTAGAAATAGTATTGCTTGATCATATCTCAATATGATCATACCTCAATTTTATGTCTAATAGTCTGAGGAACTGCCATATCATTTTCTACAGTAGCTTTATCATTTTATACTTTCACAAGCAGTGCATAGAATTATAATTATTTCATCTTCTTATATGTGTATTTTTAAAATAATAGCCCTCATAATGGGTATGAAGTGGTGTCTTCTGTTTTATCACCACACAAAGAAAACTCATACCCAATAAACTGTCACTTCTCAGCCCCCTGTGATCATTAAACTTCTTTCCATCTCTATGAATTTGCCTATTCTGAACATGTCATTTATTCTGGAATATTTCATAAAATATGTCATATTCACATTCAAAATTACTTCATGTTGCAACATGTGTCAGTACTTCTTTCCTCTGCCCCCGCCCGCCTCAGCCTCCCAAGTAGGTGGGATTACGGGCATGCCCCACCACGCCTGGCTAATTTTGTATTTTTAGTAGAGATGGGGTTCTCCATGTTGGTCAGGCTGGTCTCTCATTCCCAACCTCAGGCGATCCTCCCGAATAGGCCTCCCAAAGTGCTAGGATTACAGGGATGAGCCACCGTGCTCAGCCACTTCCTTTGCTTTTATAGCTGAATGATATTCCATTGTTTGCTGTACCACATTTTGTCTATTTGTCAACTGATGTATATTTGGATGACTGCATTTCTATCTTTTGACTACTGTGAAGAGCACTACTAAATTTGTATAAAAGTATTGATTTGAACAACTACTCTTAATTCTTTTGAGTTTATACTGAGGAATAAAATTCCTGGGTCATATGGTAATTCTATTTTTAACTATTTAGGAACTGCCATTCTTTTCCACAGGGGTTGCACTATTTCATATTTTTATAAACAATATATGAAGGTCCTAATGTTTCCACATCCTCAATGATACTTGTTTTTTCCCAGGTTTTTATTATTATTGTTGTTCTGCTCAGGGTGAAGTGGATCTCACTGTGGCTTTGATCCATATTTCCCCATTGACTAATGATATTGGGCATATTTTTATGTATTTGTTTAATATTTTCTTTAGATAAATGTCTATTCACATCCCTTGTTAATTTTTAAATTGGTTGCTTGTCTTTTTGTTGTTGAGTTATGAGAGTCCATTACATAGTTACATTATGAATACAGGATGTATATTCATTTATTTAGTTTTTTAAATTTGTTTTCAGTAATATTCTGTAGTTTAGAGTATAAGAGTCTTTCACCTTCTTGGCTAGTGTATTCATTGATTAAGTTTATTTCTAAATATTTTAATCTTTTATATGTTCTTGCAATTGAATTGAGATTTTAATTTTTAAAAATTTGTTTATAGCTGGTATATAGGTACACAATTGATTTTAGTGTGTTGATATGTATTCTACAACCATGTTGGGTTTGCATATTACTGCTAATAGATTTTTTTTTACTATTCTTAAGAATTTTCTAAATACAGCATCATGATGTCTTTAAATATAAATAGATTTAATTTTTATTTCTAATAGGGATATATTTTATTTATTTTTCTTGCATAACTTTCTGTCTTAAACTTCCAGTGCAGTGGTAAAAACAGATTTCTTTGTCTAGTTCCTATTATTAAGGGTAAAACTTTCCATCTTTTGCTATTGAATATAATATAGCCGTGGGTTTTCACAAACGCACTGTATCATGTTAAGCTCCCTTCTATTCATAGTTTCTTGAGTGTCGTTATTATATAAGTGTATTGGAGTTTTCCAAATGTTATTTTTCTTCATCAATGAATCACGTAGTTTTTTGGTCTCATTCAATTAAAGTTACATGGATTGGTTTGCTTTTCCTTTTTTTGAAATGGAGTTTTTTGTTCTTGTTGCCCAGGCTGGAGTACAATGGCACAATCTTGGCGCACTGCAAGCCTCCCAGGTTCAAGTGATTCTCCTGTCTCAGCCTCCCAAGTAGCTAGGATTACAGGTGTCCGCCACCACACCCAGCAAATTTTTGTATTTTTAGCAGAGATGGGATTTCACCACGTTGGCGAGGCTGGTCTCTAACCTTCATAATCTGCCAGCCTCGACCTCCCAAAGTGCTGGGATTACAGGTGTGAGCCACTGCACCCAGCCTACGAGGACTGGTTTTCTATGTTAAAACTCCTTGCATTTCTATGCCACATCCCCCTTGGTGAGGGTATATAATGTTTTTACCATTTTTAATATGCTGCTTTTATATTTGCTATAGTTTATATATTATAATATAGATTCAAATCTTTTCAATACATTATAATTAGTTTTTAGTTTTATTGTAAAAGTTTTTAAACTTAGTTTTGTTGATTATTATATTTCAATTCTCTATTTCATTTATACTTTTCAATATATGTATAATATATTTACAACTATATCCATAAGATATATTGGTCTATAGTTCTCATTCCTTTTGTTTAAATTTGGTATTAAGGGTAACACTGTTCTCATAGAATGAGCTAGAAAGTACTCTTACATCTTCTATTTGAGAAAGACTGATATTATCTGAAAATTCCAAAACTTTCTTTAAACGTCTGTAGAATTTGCCAGTGCAGCCTTCTGGTCTTGAGTTTTATTTTTGAGGAGGTTTTGACTATGAATTCAATCGCTTTGCCTATGATAAGTCCAGACAGATTTTGTATTTCCTCCTGACTCATTTTTGGTAGTTTGTGTTTTTTTCAAGAATTTGTTTAGTTTGTTTTGGTTATATAAATTATTGGTATAGAACTGTCTAAATATTCCTTAGTATTCTCTTATAAATCTTTATATCCTTTTATTCCTGTTAAAATAGCAGTAATGTCCCCATCTGCAATTTCATTTCTAATTTTAGTGATTTGAGTATTCTTTCTTGGTGTTTTTGTTTTTTTAATCAGTCTAGCTAAAGGTTTGACAATTCAAAGAACCAACTTTTAGTTTTTTTGATTCTCTCTATTGTATTTCAGTTCTAGATTTAATTTGTCTCCACTCTAGTCTTTATTGTTTTCTACCTTTCAGTTTCATGTTTAGTTTGTTCTTTCTCTGATTCCTTAAGATATAACATTAGGTTGTTGATTTGAAAACTTTCTTATTTTTTAATGTAGGTACTTATTGATATAAATTTATCTCCAAGCACTCCTTTACTGCAGTCTGTAAGTTTTGGCATACTGTGTATCTTTTTCATTTGTCTCAACATATTTTTTTTTTTTTCATTTAGAATTTACCTTGTGATTGCTTCTTTGACTCATTGGTGTTTAAGAGTGTGTCATTTAATTTCCACATATTTATGAACTCTCCACTTTTTTGTTACTTATACTTATTGCGATCCATAAAGATAGTGTGTATGACTTCAATTTTTTTTAACATATTAAGACTGCTGTGGCCTAATACATGGTTTGGCATAGAGGATGTTCCATGTAAACTTAATAAGAATGTATATTTTGTTGTTGGTATTTTGCTGTTATTGGATGGACTATCCTGTGCATGTCTGTTAGGTCTTGTTTGTAGTGTTAAGTCACCTTGTGAAGCAACTTCATTGAGCATTGGTTACCAACTTTTCTGAGTCTGATGAGACAGGACACTCATGTACAAGTTACCTAAAGTGAGTATATTACTTACAGATATGCAGCAAGGGAGAACAGAGCCTAGTATACACTTAAACCTAGCATTCCAAGACAGGAAAGCTGCCCAGGGTGGCTATAGTCTTATCTGTGGAGGCTCACCTGGTACCACAGTGGGGGGATCCTGTAAAGCAGCCTGCCAATTCCTTCCCCAGTCTCTTCTTTCCCAGGCTTTTTCATCTGTCTGCTACTTGCCCTGGGTGGTATCCATTGTCCCAGACTACTGTGGTAGTGTATTTTCCTATGGATGCTTTTGCCAAGTGTGATATAAGGAGCTGTTCTTGGCCTGAGAATATTTCTAGGCAGTTGAAACAAATGCAGACTTCATATCCAATCCCTCAGCAACCCACCAAACATGTCAACACACATCATATGTCTTTGAAAACAGGCATTTGTGCCCTCTCTGACACAAGCTAGCCACTCTAGGAATGTAGACCACTTATCTCCACAAATAGCACCCAGCTCGAGACTGGGAGATGATAGAAGGTAAGTTAAAATGTCATCAGTTCTCTTGCTAATATTTGGCAGTGTTTTTTTTTTGTTTGTTTGTTTGTTTGTTTGTTTTGAGATGGAGTTTCCCTCTGTCGCCCAGGCTGGAGTGCAGTGGGGCGATCTCGACTCACTGCAACCTCTGCCTCCCAGATTCAAGCAATTCTCCTGCCTCAGCCTCCCAAGTAGCTGGGATTACAGGCACCCACCACCACGCCTGGCTAATTTTTGTGTTTAATAGAGACGGAGTTTTGCCATGTTGGGCAGGCTGGTTAGCAGTTTCTTTTATCATTATACATTCCCCTATTTATTATGAGTTTTTGATTAGCAGTCCAGAGCTTTGAGAACAGTTGATTCTGACAGGTTTTGTTAACTTTATCATTGCTTTTGTAGAGGGACTGAGTTTTGGAATTCTTACCATCATTGTTGATGTCATCCTCGGGGCTATACTCTTAATCACTTCTGTTCAGCTGTTCTGTTGTGAGGTACTATGTACCCTGACTCTTACCTCTTCTTCACCCTTATTTCATGTATTTTCTCTTATGTTTTGTTATCCAGACAAACTGACCATTTTTAGTTCTTCGAGCTGGCGACACCACATTTCTTCTTACTGTGATTTTTCTCTTGACAAATTCACTTTTCTCTGCTATCCTATGTATCTAATTAGTTCCTATTTTTCTCTGCAACTCAATTATTATTGATTCCTGAGCAAAGATAACTGTGACTTCCCAGAGTAGGCCAATTAGGCATATTATATTTCTTAGCACTATATATGCATCCTTATAAAACGTTCAGGGTTATATGTCCATTTGATTCTTGTTTTAATTTGGTTGAACGAGGCCAACTTCTGTGTCTTTTGTATTAATCCATTCTCTTGCCAATAAAGACATACCCGAGACTGAGTAATTTATAAAGGAAAGAGGTTTAATGGACTCACAGTTCCACATGCTGGGAGGCCTCACAATCATGGCAGAAGATGAAGGAGAAGCAAAGGACATCTTACATGATGTCAGGCAAGAGAGCATGTGCAGGGGACTCCCCTGTATAAAACCATCAGTTCTCATGAGAATTATTCACTATTACAAGAACAGCACAGGAAAAAACCCACCCTCATGGTTCAGTCACCTTTCACTGGGTCCCTCCCAAGACACATGGGGATTATTACATTTCAAGGTGAGATTTGGGTCAGGACATAACCAAATCATATCATTCTGCCTCTGGCCCCTCCAAAATCTCATGCCCTCACATTTCAAAATCAATTATGTCTTCCAACAGTCCCCCAAAGTCTTAACTCATTCTAGCCTTAACTCAAAAGTCCAAGTCCAAAGTCTCATCTGAGACAAGGCAAGTCTCTTCTACCTATGATCCTGAAAAATCAAAAGCAAGTTAGTTACTTCCTAGATATAATAGGGGTACAGACATTAGGTAAATATACCCATTTCAAATGGGAGAAATTTGCTAAAAGGAAGGGCTGCAAGCTTCATGCAGTCTGAAATCCAGCAGTGAAGCCAAAACTTAAAGCTTCATAATGATCTCCTTTGACTCCATGTCTTCCATCCAGGTCATGCTGATGCAAGAGGTGGGCTCCTATGGCCTCGGGTAGCTCTGCCTCTGTGTCTTTGCAGGGTATATTCCCCCTTTAAGCTGCTTTCATAGGCTGGCATTTTGTGTCTTGTCTTTTCTAGGTGCATGGTGCAAGCTGTCAGTGGATCTACCATTCTGCGGTCTGAAAGACAGTGGCCCTCTTCTCACAGCCCCACTAGGCAGTGCCCCAGTGGGGACTCTGTGTGGGGGCTCCAACCCCACATTTCTCTTCCATGCTGACCTAGCAGAGGTTCTCCATGAGGGCCCTGCCCCTGGAGCAACCTTCTGCCCAGATATCCGGGTGTTTCCATATGTCCTTTGAAATCTATGCAGAGAATCCCAAATCTCAATTCATGACTTTTGTGCACCTGCAGGCCAAAAACCACATAGAAACCACTAAGGCTTGCAGCTTGCACCCTCTTAAGCAATGACCTGAGCTCTGTGTTGCCCCCTTTTAGCCACACCTGGGATATAGGGCACCAAGTCCCAAGACTGCACAAAGCAGCATGGACCTGGGCCTGGAACACAAAACCATTTTATCCTCCTAGGCCTCTGGACCTGTGATGGGAGGGGCTGTTGTGAAGACCTCTGACATGCCCTGAAGACATTTTCCCCAATGTCTTGGTGATTAACATTTGGCTCCTCATTACTTATGCAAATTTCTGCAATTCAACTTGAGTTGCTCCTCACAAATGGGTTATTCTTTTCCATTTCATCATTGCGCTGCAAATTTTCTGAACTTTTATGCTCTGCTTCCCTTTTAAACATAAGTTCCAATTCCAAACCATATCTTTGTGAATACATAAAACTGAATTAGTTTTCAGTACCCAAGTCACTTCTTGAACACTTTGCTGCTTAGAAGTTTCTTCTGCCAGATGCCCTAAATCGTCTCTCTCAAGTTCAAAGTTCTACAAATCTCTAGGGTAGGGTTAAAATGCCGCCAATGTCTTTGCTAAAATATAGCAAGAATCACCTTTATTCTAGTTTCCAACAGATTCCTCATCTGCATTTCATACCACCTCAACCTGTACTTTATTGTCCATATCACTATCAGCATTTTGGTCTAAACCATTCCACAAGTCTCTGAGAAGTTCTAAACCTTCTCACATCTTTCTGTCTTCTTCTGAACCCTCCAAACTGTTCCAACCTCTGCATGTTACCTAGTTCCAAAGTCACTTCCATATTTTTGGGTATCTTTACAGCAGCACTCCACTCTACTGGTGCCAATTTACTCTGTTAGTTCATTCTCATCCTACTAATAAAGACATACTCAAGACCGAGTAATTTATAAAGAAAAGAAGTTTAATGGACTCAGTTCTGCATGCTGGGGAGGCCTCAAAATCATGGTGCAAGACAAAGGAAGAGCAAAGGGACGTCTTACATGGTGGCAGGTAGGAGAGCATGTGCAAGGAATTTTTCTTTTTAAACTATAAGATCTCATAAGACTTATTCACTTTCATGAGAACAGCATGGGAAAAACATGCCCCCATGTTTCAATTACCACCCACAGGGTCCCTTCCATGACACATGGGGATTATTACAATTCAAGGTGAGATTTGGATGGGGACAGAGAGTCAAGCCATATTATCATTTATCATCACAATATTACCCTCAGTACCTAGCAGAGTGTCTAGTACATGGTAGGTACATGGTAAAAATGTACCTAATGAAGAGTGAATTGTTTTTTCCACTATTGCTTTTTATTGGATTTGGTGATGCTTTTAAAAACAAGATCACAGTCATTAAAAAATGCAAGTAGTCTTTTTGACATAACCAATAAGGATAAAAATGCAAAAATCTGAGCCTGTAAAAAGTTTAAAAAAAAAGTTTTGCAGAGAGATTTTCCCACAGCTATAGGATTATAGAACATCAATATGGAGGCTTATAGATGAGAGGAAGAAAGATAAAGATATTGATATGGTTTGGCTTTATGCCCCCCCCCCCCACCACCACCAATTCTTATCTTGAATTGTAGCTCCCATAATTCCCATGTGTTGTGGGAGGAACCAGTATAAGATAATTGAATCATGGGGGCAGTTTTCCCCATACTGTTCTCGTGGTAGTGAATAAACCTTATGAGATCTGGTGGTTTAAAAGGGGTTTCCCCTTTCCCTTGATTCTCATTCTTTCTTGCCGGCCACCATGTAAGATGTGCCTTTTGCCTTCCGCCATGATTGTGAGAATTCTCCGGTCATATGGAACTGTGAGTCCATTAAACCTCTTTTTATTTATAAATTACCTAGTCTTGCATGTCTTTATCAGCAGCAGGAGAGCAGACTAATACAATTATTGTCTTTGACATCTGTGCTATTTCATTTCACTGGAATTCAGAAACAGAATTCCAGTGAAAATGATTTGTCTGGTGCTTCACAAATGAAGGAAAAAAAAGATGGTAAATCTCATGGAATATTTCTTAATACTTGAAAGCTGCATTTCTTAGTCTGAAAAAAAAATTCTCTGAACTCAGTAGAAGAAAATGTTATCTTTTTTTTTTTTTTTTTTTTTTTTTTTTTCAGCTGCTGATACTCCAGCATCTTTCCAAACAGACTTGGCAAACACTACTGTATTTTACTCACCAAGATAATTTAGGTTGTGCACTATTCTGTATGGTTTTACCAATCACCAATATCCCTATTTTTCCTCTACTGAAAATCAACATTCCAATTTATTTGGAACCATCGTTTTAATCTTTGTCAAATCTGACAGCATGAACCATATTTTCTATATTGGTGAATCTCTACCATCCAAATATATGTATGTGTGTTTATATGTCTAAACATCTCCAGAAATGATTACAGTTTTATTGTTTCTTGATTTAAATGCCATATAAACCTACTTGAAGATTATGAGTCCTCTAAAATATTTTATGTGCTTCAAATCATGCAAAATTTGCAAGATATATCTTCTATGTAAATTAAGGCTCACTGAGATCATAGTAAAGAAATAACAACTTCTCTGTCTTCATTTTTCTCCACCTCTCATTAGTATTCTGACAGTTGTCTTACTTTACTTTTTGGGAAAAAAGTTATTTTGATTTCTATCACTGTTCACTTGCTTTGTTTTATTTTGAGTCCTTGGTATTTTGCAAGATTTTTCTGCCATAAAGAAAAAAAGATGGATTGCCGTACTCCTTATTCCTCTTTAATTTTTTTCGTCACTCTAGGCTAGATGATTTTATTTAGGATTCACTGATTATGTGACATATACTTAACAATATTTCTTGTGAGGCACTGCTCTAAAACAACAACCCCTGAAGTTCGGTGATTTAGAACTGTAACCATTTATTTGTCTTTCTCACAAATCTTGAGTGGCTGGAGTAATGCTTTAGGCCTGGGACTGGGTTGAAGTCTGATTCATTTGTTTTTCATTTCAAGATCAACAGGTACCCAGAGTATGCTCTTCTCATGGCAGAGGGGCAAATCACAAAAGAATGAGTGAAAATATTTGATGTCTAATAAAGCCTAAGTTTACAACTGGTACATTGTCACTTCTACTCATGTTTTGTTTTGTTTTGCTAAAGCAACTCACATATCCAAACCCAAAATCATATGTTCGAAAAATATATTCTTACCTGTATCACAAAAGCAGGGAGGTAAAGAAGAATCGGGAGCATCAAATATGCTCCATACCATCTGAATGCCAATAACTAAAATTTTTTTCCGTAATTGATTTATTTAAAAGTCAGTCTTAAATATCTCACTTAATATCCCTATCAGGGTATGTTTAAGAGATGAATTAAATATAATGAGGCAGAAATAAAACACTTCATGCTTTGTAACTATCCCCCATACTGTCTAATGTTCATTTATCTTCTTTTAGTATTTTTGATTTGCTTAATTACTTAAGGAAAATATTAAGATGCTTATTTAATTCCTTTCTCTTACTCAACTCTCACAGACATACCCTCCAGATCTAGTTTATTCTGTTTAAAAATATAAACTGAACCTATTCATTATCTAATTCAGCTGTAACATCCTCAGTAAAGGTTACCAAGATCTCTCAATGCAGACAATGTAAAACCTTTCATAGTTGGTCTCAGTGCTTCTTTTGCTTCTAGTCTTCAATCTCCACACAGCAAGTCAGAGTATTTTTAGTGTATATTTAAATCAGATAATATTTCTAACCTACTGACATGTCAGTGTCCTTAGCATGACATCTAAACTTCTGACCACATCCCAGAAAACTCTGTATTTTCTGTATTTGGCCTATTTTTCCAGCTTCTGCTTTATTTTTACACCCATCTTTGACACCCCTAGCTCCATGCTCATAAAGATTGTTTGCATTTCTTATTCTTTCAGACTAAAAGACTTTTCACATGGCTCTTTTCACTGCATTCCTGCTTATCTATTTATATGTCAACAGAACTATTATCTCCTCAAAAATGCCTTCTGTGACTGCCCTAATTAAAAGAGCTCCCTTCTTTTGCTTCAGCCCATCACATCATCTGGTTTCAGGTTTATTTTGATCACCCCTAAAAATGAGCAATTAGCAGAGTGTTTGACAAATATTTATTGGCATTTTTTAGAATGGTTGGTAATCTTTACAGTAAATTTCTCATTGTGATATTTAATAACTTATTATAAGTGATCATATAATTTCTAATGTATAACTCACTTATCTTTGAAAAAAGCATTGCTATATGTAATACTTCATCTTCATGGAATGAAATGACCATAGACATTAAATTTAGATAATTGTCTAAAATTGATACAGCCTTTAATTTATTCAGGTAAAAACAATCAAGAAATTAAGTGACTTGGTTTAAAATGATACATCGATTTTGGATTCCAGCTGACAACCCTGTAAAATTCATTTACTTCTCAAGAGCACAACATATTGTTAAAAATAACCACCAAATCATTTCGTATTCTTCTATCTCCTGATCAGATACACTATTAAAATATTTTGATTGCCTCATTCACCTGGTCTTGCTTAATGGACCGTAAGTATTAAGCAGTATTGCTGAGGCTCATTTCTTCAATAAATTCTAGATTGAGTAGTTGATTAATTGATTAGTATGATCTAGCAATTCTCATTTAAATGTAGGCTTATTCAAACTAGGTTTTTACTAATTTTGTGATGTTTTGTATGTTAATGGAATTAGAAAATAATTGATTTTTACTTGCCAAATATGTCATAGGAATAAGTTACTC
This sequence comes from Theropithecus gelada, assembly GCF_003255815.1. Classification (NCBI taxonomy): domain Eukaryota; kingdom Metazoa; phylum Chordata; class Mammalia; order Primates; family Cercopithecidae; genus Theropithecus; species Theropithecus gelada. The sequence goes on along the minus strand of NC_037671.1, from coordinate 64,303,705 downwards.
AACATATATCCTCAAAAATAAATTTTGATGTATGCAATATATACATATTATATTATAAAATATTTGCAAGCCAAGTAAATTATAACAGTTTAAGATTATATGTTTTTATTATTTATATATCATGTGCTATTGATTACTGATCACATCATTTACACATTTTTATATTCTATTTATAATAAATTTCATAAAGGTTTTTCCCAGAAATTACTGCTAATATGTTAAACATTCTGTATTATTTTTAAACTCAATATATTCTAATATAAAAATGTGCCTTAACCACAATAGCAAATTAGTGCTTCTAACACCACAATGTTTCAAAATTCACAAAAATATTATTTACTTTTACTTTATATTTTTGGTAAATTAAATATATTTGTGTACATTAATGCTAAAAAGTAGTAATACAATTTGTATTATTTTACAGTATGGATTACAAATTTATTCATATTTCGTGATACAATGCATATATTCACACTATAAATAACTTATGTGTGTATGGGTATTCATACATTATGAACATTAGTCATGTAGATGTCTACAGAACCCACACTTCACTCATGTAAACACTTTTTACTCATTTAAGACAAACCTCAAAAAGAAATTACATATATAGAGTATAAATATATAAACATAAACTAAAAGATGAATTTACTTATATAATCTTTGGTTTTGTCCTTAATTTAAGAACTCTGAACATTTGCCTCCTTTATTTATAATTTATGTGAAAAAATTAGAACATTTTATATGTAAGTATATCTTTGTGTACCATGCTGACAAAAGTACACTGATTGTGAAGACTTAAATTGAAATTACAGGTTTGGTTCTAGACCACTGCAATATAATATTTTTGTTCCCTAGTGCATATAAAGTTACGTTTAAAGTAAACTATATTCTGTTAAGTCCACAGTAATATTATGTCTGCAAAACCAGTATGTATAGCTTAACTGAAAAATTCTTCATTGTTAAAATATGCTAACAATCATCTGAACCTTCAGTAAGTCATAGTCTTTTAGCTTGTGGAGGGTCTTGTCTCAATGTTGGTGGCTGCTGGCTGTCAGGATGGTGGTTGTTGAACACTGAAGAGGCTGTGCCGATTTTTTAACATGACATAACAATGAAATTTACCACATTGGTGCACAATTCCTTTTACACAAGATTTCTCTGTTGCATGTATTGCTGTTTGACAACATTTTACCCACAATGGAACTTCTTTCAAAATTTAAGGCAATTCCCTTTAAGCCTGCCATGGTTTTATGAACTAAGTTTCTGTAAGATTTTAAATAACTTGTTGTTATTTCAACAATGTTCATGGCATCTTCACAAGAAGTACATTCCATCTCAATAAACCATTTTATTTGCTCATTCATAAGCAACTCCTTATCTATACAAGTTTTATGAGATTGCAGCAGTTCAATCACATCTTTAGGCCCTACTTCTAATTCTAGTTCTCTTGTTGTTTCTACCATATTTGTAGTTCCTTCTTCCACCGAAGTCTGAACACCTTAAAATCATTCATAATGACTGAAATTAACCTCCTGTTAATATTGATAATTTGACCTCCTCCCATGAATCACACATTCTTAATGGCATCTAGAATGGTGAATCCTTTCCAGAATTTTTCAATATGCCAAGATCCATAAGCAGAATCACTATCTATGGTATCTATAGCCTTATAAAATGTATTTCTTAATAATATTGAAAGTTAAAATTACTCCTTTTTCCATGGGCAGCAGAATGTTAGCAGGGATGAAAACAATATTAATCTTGCACCTCTTCATCAGAGCTCTTGGGTAACCAGGTACGTTGTATATTAACAGTAATATTTTGAAAGGAATCTTTTTTTCTCACCAGTAGTTCTCAACAGTAGGTTTAAAATGTTGAGTAAACCATCCTGTAACCAGATGTGTTGTCATCCAGGACTTGTTTCATTTATAATGGAAAGGCAGAGTAGAAATAGCCTATTTTCTTCAAGACCCCCAGAATCTTCAGAATGGTGTTCTGAATTGGCTTCAAATTGGCTTCAATGTAGTCTTCAGCTGCATTAGGCCCTAACAAGAGTCAGTCTGTGATTTGAAGCTTTGAATTTAGTCTATGATGTCTCCTGTATAGCTGTGAAAATCCTTGATTATGTCCTTTTTCAATATAAGGCTTTTTTGTCTACGTTGAACATTTGTTGTTTAGTGTAGTCACCTTCATCAGTGATCTCAGGTAGTTTTCCTGGATAACTTGTCACAACTTCAACTCAGCACTTGCGACTTCACCTTGTACTTTTCTATTAATGGGGATGGGTTCTTTCCTTAAGCCTTAAGATCCAACTTCTGCTACCGTTGAACTTTTCTTCTATAACTTCCTCACCTCTCTCAGCCTTCCCTGAATTGAAGACACTTAGGGCCTTGCACTGGATTAGGCTTTTTAATAAGGGAATGTTGTGACTGTTTCTTTCTCCGTATCAATAATAAGGGTGTTTCACTCTCTTATCATTCCTTGTATCACTGAAGTAACACTTTTAATTTCTTTCAACGAATTTTTCTTTAAATTCACAACTTGGCTGCTTGGTACAAGAGGCCTAGCTTTTTCAGCCTGTATCACCTTTCAATATGCCTTCCTCACCATGCTTAATTATTTCTAGCTTTCGATTTAACCTGAGAGGTGCACTACTCTTCCTTTCACTTGAACATATAAAGGCCACGTAGGATTATTTAGCCTAATTTTACTATTGTTGCGTCTTATGGAATAGGCTTGAGGAGAGAGAGAGAAACAGATGAATGGCTGGTTGGTAGAACAGTAATAACATATGCAACATTTAGCACTTAAGTTATCTGACTTATGTGGGTGTAGTTTGTGCAATTTGAGACAATACCATTAGTAATATAAAAGATCACTGAACACAGAGCATCATAACAGATATAATAATAATGAAAAAGTTTGAAATATTGTGAGAATTGCCAACCTGTGACACAGAGACATGAAGTGAGCATATGCTGTTGGAAAAGTCAATACATGCTCAATGCAGGGTTTCCACATACCTTCAATTTGTTCAAAAACTCGGCATCTGCAAAGCACAATTAAGCAAAGAATAATAAAACAAGGGATGTCTGTATTGTAAAAACAAGGGAACGTTTGTCTCAAAATTTTACTGCAAATACCTAAAAACAACTTTGGAGGTCACTGCTGTGCATTCAGCTAAAAGCCTCCAGCAGAATTGCAGCAGGTGTGCACACGGATGACAGTTCATGGGTTCTATCAGAGCTGCTTTTACAGGGACAGCATCCTCTCCATCTCAAAATGCTGTTTTAAATAATTTCACATATTTTGTTCACTTTATCTGCATCACATACAAATATATGCTAATTTTGTTTAAAAGAAGTGTGTTTCTGACTATAAAATAGCATGCCCCGCTATAATTCCTCTATATCAAAGAAAAAACAATAAAGAAAAACAGTTGGATAATCCTGCCACTTAAATATAACATTGATTTTATATATTAAAATTATATAAAATATAAGCCCAATTTTATTTGTTCAAAATTGAAAGCATGTAAATTCATTACACATATTTGACGTATTATCGTGATAATATTTTCTAGTGTGATAAATTTGTTTTCTAAATTACAGGTTTAAATGCTTTATAATTTTTATGAATATAACTTACTTGAGTAGTACAATATTAATAATTTTTTTAACACGTCCTCTTAAGATAACTCTTCTTATACATAAATTTTCAAGAGCATCTCTCCTTTTCTAAAAACAATTTTTAGGACAGCACTGTCCAGTAGATCTTTCTGTAGTAATCAATGTGTTCTATATCTGTATTATATAGTTCAATAGCCACTGGCAACTCTGGCTATTAAGCCCTTGAAATGTGACTACTCACACTGACAAATTTATTTTTAAATTGTATTTAATTTAAATCAATTAAAAATTATGTTTAAATAGTCACACATAACTAGTGGCTAACATATGAGAAAATTAATTGAATATATTAAGAAAACAGTGGGCCCAAAAATATCAAGCTTTCTTTAGCTGTAATTAAAATATTAGATTCAGCTATATAGATCCCAGATATCCTCTATTCTCTTCTTAAAGTGTTATTTGATTACTTCCTGTTTCAATTCTTAATTTCTTCCTGGAAAAGAAGAAATGCTATGCTATGTTAGACCACCATATTCTTTCTTTTCCAGTTATCAGTTGTTCTCTCTCATCATTTTGTTTGTATTCTTGTATAGTACTCAAATTGTCCACAGACTTGATAAAATTCCCATCTCTATCCATTTTAATGGCATTATTACAAAACTTTATTTCTAACCTTTCTCTTGTGTCTTTCTGTTTCACACTATTTGGTGAGGTTTAAATTTTTTTAATCTGGCATACGTTTCTGAATCTCTATGGCTATGTGTTTTGTTTCCTTGCTTCACAGTAAACACAGTGGTGGTTTCCATAATCACAGTGGTGTTCAATTTTATAGTTATTTGTCCATAATTTAGATGCTAAGATCTATTATGCCTTTACCTCACCCAGAAGATTTCATATATGGATGAAATTTTAACCTACTCGGAGTTTTCCCTGACTGATATTTGAGCCTATTCTCATATGGATGCGAAAGTGAATTAATAGTCCTCTCAGTCTAGTTTTGGCAAGCCAAGCATTTACCTATTGTTTCTATACTCTGTTGAGAAGGCTCTATCTCTTTCTAGGGTCTCAATGTCTTATACCTTGGAGTACACACACAAAAATAATAATCCTAAGTTTGGATAGCTATAGGGGCTTTTTTTCTGCCCCTCCTACAGACACTCCTTTCTCTCTACTCTGTTTACCAGAACACAACTCACAAGGAGAAGTCATACTCTACCTGTCTGCTCCTCTGATTTCTGGAAATTTCTCTCTCTAAATGGGTATGGGTAGATGCAAAAATATTTGGTTGAAAATCAGAGTTAGAAAGTCAGTGCTTTGGATGACTATAAATATCTTATACCTCAAAGTTAGAGAAGAGTCAGAGAATATATATAAAGCATTCGTCTTGTTTTTTATGCATAAAGTAAGACCTACATCTCTAACATTCCTGTTCCATCAAAATTTTTTCTAAGAGTATGCTAATAGATGGTTTGCATGTCATGTCTGTGATAGAAAGCTAGTCTTCTATATTTTGCTCTGATAGCAGTTTTGGTTGGGATTCTACAAACTGCATTTTTCAGATTCTTTTACCAGGTGACTTCCTGTTAGAATATGAAAATAAAGGTATCAGCAGCACAAACACAAGCCCTTTCCTAGGAGATATGAATATTCAATTTGTGGAACTTCTCTGAACTTCAAGGTTCCTGTAACTCCAGTACTTCTCTTATTCTCCCATCCATAAGAGTAATAGGTTTTCTTGAAGTTATTACATTTGGTTACCTCAGGATTTAATATCTCTAATATTTGTGTAAACGCTTCCCTATTTTACATTTCCTCTTAAAATTATCTAGGAATAGTTAGACACTGACTAGTATATTTATCTCTCACTTTTCAGTAACCATGTTTGTTTTCTTCGTGTGTGTGTGTGTGTGTGTGTGTGTGTGTGTGTGTGTATGACTTTATAGGTAAATTAAAACATTGGGAAAAGCTGTGTGGAGGGACTTGCTAGGCAAGAGGCCAATATAATCAAGAATTATAAAATATTTCTTTTAAAACTTTGTCTAAAACTTAACACTGAGAATTTAAAACCTCATTAAATATATTATAAAATTATCTACGTTCTTCATGCTACAAGTGATTTTCTATTTTTTGCAACTGTCAGTTACATTTAAATTTTCACCCACTATTATCTTTTTATTCATGCTTCCTTTCATGTGGTTTTCCTCTATAATATACTATGATTTATTTTCTCTTTGTCATGTACTTACAAAGCTGCCTCCCCTTCCAAGCTTTCCACAACTGAGATCACACCAATTGATTTAATGTGAGGCTGCTTTCCTGTGAGCATAGTAACTGCAGTCTTTATTTTATATTGTTTGAAAATTATCCTCTTTATCTTAAATGAAATTATTAAATGGCATCATTAGTCAAAATTAATTTTACCAGATATTATGCCTACATATGTAAGTGGGAAGATAATTCTGCCATGATTCAGACTTTCCTCTATTCTCTCATTATTTAAACTCCCTAAAGAGAAAGAGACAAATAGGATTCCAATGGGAAAATTCCCATGTAATCAGCTCCAACAAACACTGTTCCACAGAGGCCAAGATTGAAACAGTATACCTGTGAAACTCATGAGGCTTAGCATATTATGAATTCACATATAATTTGTCAATTCTAAAGCACTTTAAAATTTTAGAGTTCAATCCTATGCCTGTGTTTATGTCTTCATGTTTTGGACATTGGTAACATATATCACTGTTTTCCTTTTCAGCTGTCATTAATTTGATCCATTTCACTATTAATTTAATATTCCAGTGCCTATAACAGTGCCTGACACATAATAAATATTAAATACTATTTTTGGATTAACAAATGCATAAAACATTTAATTGGGCCAGAAAATCAACCTGAGGGTTCAAGGATATGAAAATAAACATTCCCTGTTGTGTTTATATTACTCTATATTAAGTGGGGATCATTAAGTGGGGGTAAAAATTGTATTAATAAATCTTGATTTGTGGAGCAAGTAATTGTTTCATTCTCACGTATATTTTTTCTTTTAATATAGCAGAAAGGTTGGAATATTTTCAAGTACTATGATTAGTTCAGTTTACTGAGAGTCAAGTAATATACATAGGAAGTAAAAATTAAAAAAAAAAAACTTCCTCACATGCTGGGCTTTGCTGCTATTATACTTTACTACCTGATTTATTCCTCACAACCATTTTGTGAAAAATATCAAGATTTTTTTTATTATTTTGCATATTAAAAAGCAATCTTACCTTAAAGTGCTTCAGGAAACAAAAATAGGGCTTACTTTCAAAAGCCCTGATGCCATTCAGTAAGGCGCTGGAATAACACCAAATTAGTTGTAGATTATTATCGTATTTGCAAATATTTTCAACCTGTTGGGCTTATGTTTTATGTTTCAGTCTTATTTTTGAGGTATTATGAGTAATACATCTTACAATATTATTTACAATATTATTTTATTCAGGGTGCACATGTGCAGGTTTGTGACTTAAATGTATTGCATAAGGGTGAGGTTTTGGGCTTTTAGTATATTCATCATCCAATACTGAACATTACCCAGTAGGTAATTTTTTAACCATCGATTCCCTCCAACCCTATCCACTTTGGGCATCACTAGTGTCTATTATTTCCATCTTTATGTCCATGTGTTCCCATTGTTTAGCTCCCACTTGTAAGTGAGAAGATGTGGTACTGATTTTTCTGTTTGTAAATTATTTCATTTAGGATAATGGCCTCCAGCTCTATCCATGTTGCAGCAAAGGAAATGACTTCATTCCTTTTATGACTGAGTGGTATTCATGGTTTAGATATATAACATTTTCTTTATCCAATCAACCATTGATGGACACATAGCTTGATCCATGACTTTGCTCTGGTGAACAGCACTGCAGTAAACAGACAAGTGCAGGTGTCTTTTTAAGATAATGATTTCTTTTCCTTTGTGTAAATGCATGAAGTAATATCACTGGGTCGAATGATGGTTGTAGTTTTAGTTATCTGATACATCTTCATACTGTTTTCCATAGAAGTTATATTAATTTACATTCCCTCAACTGTTTATAAGTGTTCCCTTCTCTCCACATCCTTGTCAAAATCTGTTGTTTATGGACATTTTAATAATACGCATTCTGACTGGCTTAAGATTTCTCAATTTGATTTAATTTGCATTTCTCTGATGATTAGTGATGTTGAGCATTTTTCATATGTTTGTTAGCTACTTGTATGTCTTCTTTTGAGACACGTCTTTTCATTTCCTTTGCCCACTTTTTAATGAAATTGTTTGGCATAATTTGCAAATACTTTCTCCTATTCTGTAGGTGGTCTGTATACTTTGTTGATTATTTATTTTGTTATGTAGAAGCTTTTCAGTTTAATTCCCAGTTATCTATTTTTGTTTTATGTTTCATTTGCTTTTAGGGTAGTACTCATAAAGTCTTTGCTTAGGCCAAGGACTTCTATAGTTTCAGGCCTTACATTCAGATCTTTAATACATCTTGAGTTAATTTGTGTATACTGTTGGTGATAGGAGTCCAATTTCATTGTTATGAATAGACTAGCAAATTTTTCCATCACCATTTTTTAAACGGGGAGTCCTTTCCCTATTGTTTATTTGTGTTGACTTTGTCAAAGATCAGTTGACTGTAGGTATGTGGCTTTAGTTTTGGGTTCTCTATACTTTTCCACTGATCTATGTGTTTATTTTAATATTAGTACTTGATCTTTTGGTTAGTATACCCTTGTAGTATGTGTTGAGGTCAGGTAATGTGATGTCTCTGGCATTGTTCTTTTGGTTTAGGATTGATTTTGCTATTTAGGCTTTTGTTTAGTTTCATAGGAACTTTACAATTGCTTTCTCTAATTCGGTGAAGAATGACATTGCTACTTGATAGGAATTGCATTCAATCTGTAGACTACTTTGGGCACTGTGGTACTTTTCACAATGTCAATTCTTCCAATCCCTGAACATGGGATGTCTTTTTACTTGTGTCATCTACAATTTTTTTCATCAGTGTCTTTTAGTTCTTCTTGTAGAGATCTTCCGTTTAATTATTTAAGTGTATTCCTAGGTATTTTTTTGTGTGTGCATGTGGCTGTTTTAAATATGATTGAGTTTTTTATATGGTTCTCAGCTTGAATGTCATTAGTGTATGAAAATGCTACTGACTTTTGTACATTGATTTTGAATCTTGAAACTTTACTGCCTTTATGTATCAACTCTATAGCATTTTGGAATTGTTAGGGGGTTCTAGGTATAAAACCATGTCATCAGTGAATAGAGATAATTTGACTTCCGCTTCTCTAATTTGGATGCCTTTTATTTTCCTTGCCTGATTTCTCTAGCTAGGACTTCAACTACTATGTTGAATAGTATTTTTTTTTTTTTTTTTTTTTTTTTTTTTGAGACGGAGTCTCGCTCTGTCGCCCAGGCTGGAGTGCGGTGGCGCGATCTCGGCTCACTGCAAGCTCCACCTCCCGGGTTCACGCCATTCTCCCGCCTCAGCCTCCGAGTAGCTGGGACTACAGGCGCCCGCCACCACGCCCGGCTAGTTTTTTGTATTTTTAGTAGAGACGGGGTTTCACCATGTTAGCCAGGATGGTCTCGATCTCCTGACCTCATGATCCACCCGCCTCGGCCTCCCAAAGTGCTGGGATTACAGGCTTGAGCCACCGCGCCCGGCCATTGAATAGTATTTTTAAGAGAGAACATCCTTTTCTTGGTCCAGTTCTTAGAAGGAATGCTTGCAACTTTTCCCCATTGAGCAGAATGTTACCTGTGGGTTTGTCATATATGGCTCTTACTATTTTGAGGTATTTTCCTTCAATTGCTAGTTTGTTGAAGGTTTTTCTCTTGAAGAAATGTTGGATTTTATCAAATACTTTTTCTGCATGTATTAAGACAGTCATACGATTTGTGTTTTTAATTTGGTGATGTGGTGGATCACATTCATTAATTTGTGAATACTGTTGTCCTTGTGTCCCTGGAATAAAACCCACTTGACTATGATGAATCATTTTTTTGATGTCAGATGCAGTTTACTTGTATTTTGTTAAGGATTTTTTATATCCATGTTTGTCGGAGATAATGGTCTGTAATTATTTTTGATGGTGTGTCATTGCATGATTTTAGAATTACAGTGATACTTGTTTCAGAGAATGAGTTAGGGAGGAATCCCTTCCCAAATTTTTGGAATAGTTGCAGTAAGATTGGTAGCAGCTCTTGTTTGTGCATCTGGTAAAATGAGCTCTGAATCTGTTGGTGCTGGGCTTATTTTTATAATTTTTTTATTGATTCAATTTTATTACTCATTATTGGTCTGTTCAGAATTTGTATTTCTGCTTGATTCAATTTTCGGAAGTTGTATGTTTCCAGGAATTATCTACATCCTTTAAGTTTTCTAGTTTGTGCACATAGAGATGATGTTCACAGTAATCTTTGATGATCTTTTCTATTTCTGTGGCATGTATCAGATGTGATATCATCTTTATCGTTTATGATTGTGCTTATTTGAGTCTACTCTCTTTTTATGGTTAAACTATCTAGCAGTCTATTGATTTGTTTATCCTTTCAAAGAACCAACTTTTCATTTTGTTGATCCTTTGTGTCATTTTTAAGTCTCAAAATCATTTAATTCTGTTCTGATATCCGTTATTTCTTTTCTTCTGTGAGCTTTGATTTTGTTTCTTCTTGCTTTTCTAGTTTCTGGAGAAACTTGCTTTTCCAGTTCCTTGAGATGTGACAATAGGGTGTTAAAATTGAGATTTTTCTCTTTTTGATGTAGGGACTTAACACAATTAGCTTTAGTGTTATCACAGGTTTTGCTGTATCACAGAGGTTTTGGTATATTATGCTTCTATTTTTCTTTGTTTCAAAACTTTTGAATTTCTTCCTTAATTTATTGTTTACCTGAAATTCATTCAGGAGCAAATTGTTTAGTTTATATGTACTTATGTGGTTTTGAGAGTTTCTCTTAGTAATAATTTTTAATTTTATTCTGCTGTAATCTGAGAAAATACTTGATGTGATTTTGATTTTTTGAATTTATTGAGATGCTTTATTACCAAGCATATGGTCAAATGTTCCATGTGCAGATAAGAAAAATGTATTCCCTCTGGTTGTTGAGTGGAATGTTCTGTAAATGTCTATTAGGACCACATAGTTTAGAGTATAGTTTAAGTCAGAGTTTATTTGTTTACTTCCTACTTTGATTAGCTGTCTAGTGTTGTCAATGAGGTGTTGAAGTTCCCAATTAATATTGTATTGCTATTAATCTCTTTTATTAGGTTAAGTAGAAATTGTTTTATAAACCTGGGTGCTCTGGTATTGGATGCATATATATATATATATATATATATAAAATTCTTGTTGTACTGAAACCTTTATCATTATATAATGCCATTCTTTGTTAGTGTTTTTAACTGTTGTTTCTTTAAAGTCTGTTTAATATAAGAATGGCTAGTCATTCAGACTTTTGTTTTCCATTTGTGTGCTATATCTTTTACTGCCCCTTTACTTTGAGTATATATGTGTCTAGCCATTAGACTCCCTATAGGTTCTCTTATAGGCAGCAGGCAGTTGGAGATAAATACTACAAATAGAAAAAAAGCTTATAGACTAGTGATATAAATAAATAAAATATTTTTGTGCAGCTGTACAATGTGCTCGTGTTTTAAGCTGACATTACAAAAGAGTCCAAAAATTGTGAAAAGTTTATAAAGTAAAAATGTTGCGGTTAGCTAAGATGAATTTATTACAGAAGAAAAAAAAATAGTGTAGCCTAAATACAGTGTTTATAAAACCAATAATGTTCCTTCACATTCACTCAGCACTCATTCAGTGGCCTACCCAGAGCAACTTCCCATCTTGCAAGCTCCATTTATGTTAGGTCCCCTATACAGGTATAGCAGTTTTTAATTTTCTATACTGCATTTTTACTGTATGTCTTTTTGTTTAGGTATGTTTAGATATACAAACACTTACCTACAGTTTTCAGTAGAGTAACATACAGACTATACCATCTCAGTTTGTATGAGTACACTCTATAATGTTTGCACAGTGATGAAATCACTGAAGGATGTGCTTTGTAGAACATATCCCGCTTGTTAAGTGACAGATGACTCTAATTAAATCTAATGTCATCAGTGTGGCTGATAAGGTCCAACATGATCTTACTTGTACCTCTCCAGTTCACATAATATTGAACTTCCTCTTCAAAACCACTGACCACCTTTCTGCTATCATATAAATGATATTTCACATGCTGTTCCTCTTTCCAGAATTCCCTTTTTTAATGGGCTCTCCATGACCATCCCTTTTTAGTTACTCTGGTCTCAGATTGAATATAGGTCTTTATTAGATCCTTAATCAAGCAAAAAAAGTAATACCTTCCATCTTTTGTCTCATCATACCAATCTGTTTTATGTCCACCCTGGTATTTATCACTAACCTGTATATCCTTTCTACATATTTATTTTAGCTCCCTTATTATATGCCCCCACACCAGAAGGTAAACACCATGAAAAGAGAGTCTATTTCGTTCATTACCGTACTGTATTCTGCCTTTTATGTACCTCAAACAGTTCCTATAACTGCATCTACTGTTGTTACTCTCCACAAAGCTACAGAATTACCTTTGGAAAAGCCTTGTTTAAAATGCAATTAAATTCAAAGTCCTTCCAAAAAGTGTTCTACAGAGCCTGATGATGTTATCTTTCTTTGACTAACACACTGCTGGCACTCCATTGCAGCCACCTTGCTGACTCCAACTTGGTGAGGCTGCTGGCCTCTGCTATTCTCCAGCACACCAATAAATTCCGTACCACTCCTTCTTAATGGAAAGCACTTGCAATGATTACTCCCTTGTTTCTTTTGAGTGCTTCCTCCAATGTAACATTGACAGATAACTTGTAATGAGTCTATTCAAACGACAATAGTACCACCATCACCAAAATTCCTTCATTCACTATGCTCTTACCGCTTTAGTTTGCTTTATAGTACTTCTCAGCACATCAAATATATTTATGTGTTTGTTTTTTCTCTCTGCACACTAGAATTTAAGTCTCATAAAGGCAGTGAATTTGTATGTTTTCTTCACTGTTGTATTCCAAAGGGCTTAATAATGCTTGGTACAAGATAGGTGCTCAAGAATGTTGATTGAATGATTGCCCTATGCAGGTGATTGAATGAATGAAAATTGAGAGTTCGATGAAGATTTCTTGAGTAAATAAGTGAATCAAACCATCCCAAAGGGGGGAGGCATATTTAATTTCATGTGTAAGAAAATTTATATTTTCTTAATATGATATTATAAATAATATGTGGTAACTGGAAGAACATATAAAAACCATGGGAATGGTAAAGGTTATTTGAGCTTGAGTACATGAAAAGTATAATGTATTTCTTAAGTGAATCCTATTAAAGAGTAAAGTTCAATTAGTCACATTTCAGATAATTTCACTTGCTTAGAAACCATCTCTAGATCTAGTAGCACTCATTTGGGAAATAATAGCTTTATGGGTGAACGAAAGTATGGTAAACTGACAAAACTAGCAAAAAATATAAATGAGATAACTTGTTTTATTGTCTTGCAGATAATATGTTTAGCAAATTACATATCCAATTCTCTTTCAAAACAGGTTGTGTCAAGGCATTCATTATCCACTGAAGGTTGAAATAATGTCCTTTCCATTTCATGCTAGGTGGATGACTAACTGGTTGATATTCCTTGGGTCTAGGTCTCTGAGATTGGCAATTTTTATTCCAGAAGTCAGTGTTTGGAGACATTCCTGTTGCATGATTTATTTTTTTAGAGTCATTTTAGACACAGAGACAGAATGCTGTTCTGTATGAAGCAGCATTTTCCACTAATATTCTTCAAAATTTATCTCTATGCCAGCATGGGCATAAATAACAGAGGCTTTTGCATAGTTTAGTGATACATGGAGGTGATGTGTTCATAGTGTGCTCACAAGTAAAATGAAAAATTGCTTGGTTGCTCTCAGCCAAGTGCTAGGGAAGATAGCAATGTACGTACTCAGCTCTCTTCAATGCATCTAGTAAGAATAATGTTCTGATGTTTGACTACGTCAAAATTTCTCAGTCTACTTTCCATTTAACACATTCAGCAGACGTGGCTATAGCATCACTGATGAGTTCTTTTTAAAGAAGGCAAAAGGAAGTATGCAATATGACAATGAAATTGTATGTTCACTTGATTGTTTTTAAGTTAAAACAGTATTTAACCTTATCAAGAGAGATTCACAAGCAGCCACAAAAATAAAACCACAATGTTAAGAATAACGAAGAATCCAGGCTGATGTTTTGTGAATAGACATGCATCATTCTTATATAAAATATATTGATATGCCATATCCAGAAGAATAACTTACAAGTTGATTATGGAATTGTAAAAGAACTCTACTAATACGTCATGCCAATAGGTCAAATAAGCAAAAGGATATGCAATAATTTATAAAGATATCTAAAAGTCAAGAAATTTTAAAATCCATTTCAATTATTTTAGAGCAGAAGCACAAATCCTTAATATAAGACAAAAAGGTACAGGTCAAACTTATAGCGAACATAAAGTCATACTTAACACAATATCACATTGAAATGTGAATGATTAGAGGCATTTCCTATACAATTAGAAGTTTTAAAAATTGTTTCACTATCATATCAACTAACATGCAGTCTTTGTAATAAAATTAAATGAGCAGGAAAAAAATAGAAACCCATAGACTATATTCCTATTCTCTTCTTTGAGAATATAAACCAACTAGGTTTAATATAGTGTTCTACTGGTAATCCAGGTCTAAAAAAAATACAACAACAACAAAAACAAAAAACTGGCATTCTCCCTGATATTTAAAACTATAGCCACAACCCAAACTATTTTAGGAGGTTGGACGTGGGTCACTTGTTCTCCTCAATTCTCTGGATCTGGATCTTTTCTCTAGTGTCAGGAGGACCCTTTCTGCTTGCTTCACTGTTCTCAAGGAATTCTGCCTCCTCACCCTTGGGGTAACAGGCCCCTCAATGGAAAAAGCCCTTATCACAAAGTGAGAAACTTGTTTAAAGGAACATGATTTCTGCTTGAGGTCCTGACACAACTTTGCTATTGTGCAAAGGAACATAAAGCCAGCTTCCAGAAAACACAAGGGGTGGAAAGGCTAGGCAAAAAAGCATGTTAGTGTCTGAAATGTATTATATCACATTTTATACATGTTATAAATAATACATTAGTATTTGAATTTTTAAAACTTAAATTTAACATAAAATGAATGTGACTATGAATATTCTGTAGTTTCTTTTAGGTAGATAGTTATAAGTTGATTTCCTAGACCGTTTTTCTAATTCATGAGCCACTTGAAATATCAAACTGTAGCAATGAAATACAATAGAAAAAGGAAGTAACTTCTTTCTTGTTTGTTTGTTTGGTTTTTTTTTTTTTCTTTAAATCTATTGAACAGAAAAAGTTGCTTTGATAAATGAGCTATACTTCAGAGATCTTCAACTTAAAGAATACATTTCAACATTAAAACCTCACTGCAACGGAAATTTATTTTGATTTAGGCAGTAGCCCTAAGCAATCTATAATGCAAAGTTCATAGGCAAAAAAATAAAAATCCTTTCTCATTAGATGAAGAATTTTGGTAAATTCAAAGAAAGTGCATTTGAATTATTCATAAGGAAAGACAATTTTTTTTTTTTTTCCTAAATCAACCTTTAATTGAAAACCTTGGTTCACCGGGAAGTTAAACTATGTTGTTATTGCCAGCATTTCAATTGGATCTACTTACTGGTGTACGGAGACACTGATCCTATTGGTCCTCGGGAGGTTTGGTTGGCAAGTTTGCACTCAGTCTCCCAGCATCTCCCAAATTTTACCTCAGAGAGGCAATTGTTGTTGTTTTCTTTACTATTATTTCTTTTGTATTATATTGTTTACTTAGCTCTTCCCAACTAGTAAATATACTAGATAGAGGCAGAGATTTTTGTTCCTTACTAAGCTCTAAATTTCTAAAACAGTGCCTGATGTAGGCACTCAGTAAATATTTGTTGAACAATAAATGAATGGATGAGAATTTGGAGAAACTCTCACCCAGCTTCTATATAGAACTAGTTCTTATTTCTAAGATTACATCACACTTCCAGTAGAAAAAAAAAAAAAAAATGCATCATCACATATACTCGATGATTCCATGTGTCTTTCTTTGGCCCTATACTATTGCTCCATCTTTTTGAAAAGACACATCAATGTCTGTCCCTTATATAGCTATGTGGGTGAAAACTAGCCAAGTTTTCTCATAAGTAATTTTGAAGGTTACAAAAGAAGAGGCATTACAGTAAACTGGTGATAAATGTGGACTCTAGCAGTAGACTTTCTAGGTACAGATGCTGAATAGATTAATTACTAGCACTGTGAACCTGAGCATTTACTTAAAATTTATGTACTTTAGTTTACTCGTCTGCAAAATAGAATAAAAATATAACTACCTCATTGAATTGTTGTAATAATTAAATTAACCTGTTAAGGATTTAGAATATTCTACTCCCGCCGGGCACGGTGGCTCACGCCTGTAATCCCAGCACCTTGGGAGGCCGAGGCGGGCGGATCACGAGGTCAGGAGATTGAGACCATCCTGGCTAACATGGCGAAACCCCGTCTCTACTAAAAATACAAAAAATTAGCCGGGCATGGTGGCAGGCGCCTGTATTCCCAGCTACTCGGGAGGCTGAGGCAGTGAATGGCGTGAACCCAGGAGGCGGAGCTTGCAGTGAGTCGAGATTGCACCACTGCACTCGGAAAAAAAAAAAAAGAATATTCTACTCCCTACCCCCATGAGATCAATTCCTTAGCTCCCACAGATGACTGAGAACATAAATGTTTGTCTTTCTAAACTTCACTAATTTCACTTAATGACCTCCAGTTCTAGCCATGTTGCTGCAAATGAAAGGATATTCATGTAATATTGAATAGCATAGTGGGGTGACTATAGTTAACGACAATGCATTTTACATATTAAAATAGCTTGAAGAGTGGAGTTAACATGTTCCCAGCCCATAGAAGTGATACATAAGGTGATGGACATCCTAAGTATCTTCACTCAATCATTAACACTTCCTAAACATATGACAAAATATTTTATGTACCCCAAATATATATAAATATTATGGATCAATAAGCCAAAAATCACTCTTATGAGAACAAATTCATTATTGCAAGAACCCAGTCTATCTTGAGACTTTTAATGACCTAGTAATCTTATAAAGGCCCTATCTCTTAACACTAATATAATGGCAATTAATTTCCCCATTAGTTTTCGTGGGGAAAACTACATTCAAACCATAGCAGACTGTTAGATATTTATTAAGGACTCTAAAACTAGTAAGAGCTTGTATTTCTAAAATTCACATTTGCATCAAATTCAGTATCTTTACATCTTTTTATAAAGGTATGTTTAGTACAGTATGAAATTAGACTTTTTTGTAAAAATTATGGTCCTTTATTAATATTTTTATCTTTGTTTTGCAGAAGTTACAATTTTTCTTGAAAAAATATATAAAATTTGATGCATAAATTTTTTTTATGTGAAGTTGTATAGAAAGGCAAATTTTAAAAGAATATCACACATTATACACACACGCGCACACACCCTTCTGACACACACAAAGAATGGAAAAAGCTATAGGGAAAGAAATAGTTGTTAAGATGCCTAATCCTGGGAAATGTTATCCATATTTTTTCTAATTGAGTGTTTTTTTTTTTAAGATAAAAAAATTGTGATTAAAAATTCTTTGTGTGTAAAAATCAAAAGCCTAATCTTTAAAAACAGTTTAATCATACTATGCTTCTTACACCAAAGGACCTGGATTGTATTTTTCATGGCTAATTAAATATATTTAATCATTTATTTTTCTTTCTTTAAATTGGCCATTTCAACTTAAACAACCGAATGGCCACTGAGTAGATATCAAAAGCAATAGATATTTTGGAGGTGTTTAAAATTTGAAAAAAAAAAAAAGAAAAAGAAAAAAAAAGTACAAATGAATACAATGTATTACCATTAACCACTGAAAATAGGCCAAATTATTTCTAGTTAGCAGTTGTAAATGACACAAGGCAGCACGATGATCACCTGTTTTCACAGGGTCAGACCCTTTCTTTGTAGCTCTGCATCCCCAGATACATATGTGCTGTATTGAAGCATAAGTTAGCATATCGATCTACAGTGTCATTTGCCTAGAGATATCTCCTTGTTCAGGGTACTGGCACTGGGTGGACAGAGTGATGTACAAGCTGATTTTCTTTTGGCAAGTCTCAGTTATCTCTCTCCCAATGCTGTGATGCATGTGCAATTTTTATTGTGGTTTAGTTGATTGCCTTGAAATTGTTTTTCATCTCATGTAAATTTGCAAATGTCTATGTGTGATTGATGTTCACAGTTGAAAGAACGTAAATTGTTCCTATTTTACACAGGTGATATATGAGCATATTTTTCTAAGTTCTTTCGGAAAAAAGGCAATCAAGGGCTGAAAATCAAATAATAGTAATTTATCTGTTGTAGGAGTGGCTGTTACTGTGATCTAAAATACACATTCCATTTTTTGTTATTTTGCCACAACAAAACCAATATTCATTAGGTCAAATGATATTTAACATATTCACAATTCTTATCACATTTTACAATTTTCTTTAGCAGGTAGGTGTTATTTTGTCAAACCTAAACATATAAATTTAACAGACACTCACATAATCATTCTAATTCAGAGAAGGTAAGGCTGACTTTGTAAGAAGCTAAAATTACAGATCATTTTAAAGAAATATTTTCAGTCCAGAGAAAAATATTTAACATACTGCATTATCTTGGAATGTAGACAAGATTGTAGAAGCTTCTAGTTTACCTAACTAACCTATAGCATTTCACATTCATGAAGAATTTTACTAAGGCAGGAATAGATTTAACTCAATTTT
Organism: Theropithecus gelada; assembly: GCF_003255815.1. Classification (NCBI taxonomy): domain Eukaryota; kingdom Metazoa; phylum Chordata; class Mammalia; order Primates; family Cercopithecidae; genus Theropithecus; species Theropithecus gelada. The sequence continues at coordinate 64,285,080 of NC_037671.1, read as the reverse complement.
CCCAGGCCATTCTTCTCAATGCAAATGTTTCAGAATTAGCATAGAAACATTCATGTTCGGCAAGATGGCCGAATAGGAGCAGCTCCAGTCTCCAACTCCCAGCGCCAGCGACACAGAAGACCGGTGATTTCGGCATTTTCAACTGAGCCTCTGCTGCTGATACCCAGGCAAACAGGGTCTGGAGTGGACCTCAAGCAATCTCCAACAGACCTACAGCTGAGGGTCCTGACTGTTAGAAGGAAAACTATCAAACAGGAAGGACACCTACACCAAAACCCCATCAGTACATCACCATCATCAAAGACCAGAGGCAGATAAAACCACAAAGATGGGGAAAAAGCAGGGCAGAAAATCTGGAAATTCAAAAAATAAGAGCGCATCTCCCCCGGCAAAGGAGCGCAGCTCATCGCCAGCAACGGATCAAAGCTGGATGGAGAATGACTTTGACGAGATGAGAGAAGAAGGCTTCAGTCCATCAAATTTCTCAGAGCTAAAGGAGGAATTACGTACCCAGCGCAAAGAAACTAAAAATCTTGAAAAAAAAGTGGAAGAATTGATGGCTAGAGTAATTAATGCAGAGAAGGTCCTAAACGAAATGAAAGAGATGAAAACCATGACACGAGAAATACGTGACAAATGCACAAGCTTCAGTAACCGACTCGATCAACTGGAAGAAAGAGTATCAGCAATTGAGGATCAAATGAATGAAATGAAGCGAGAAGAGAAACCTAAAGAAAAAAGAAGAAAAAGAAATGAACAAAGCCTGCAAGAAGTATGGGATTATGTAAAAAGACCAAATCTACGTCTGATTGGGGTGCCTGAAAGTGAGGGGGAAAATGGAACCAAGTTGGAAAACACTCTTCAGGATATCATCCAGGAGAACTTCCCCAACCTAGTAGGGTAGGCCAACATTCAAATCCAGGAAATCCAGAGAATGCCACAAAGATACTCCTCGAGAAGAGCAACTCCAAGACACATAATTGCCAGATTCACCAAAGTTGAAATGAAGGAAAAAATCTTAAGGGCAGCCAGAGAGAAAGGTCGGGTTACCCACAAAGGGAAGCCCATCAGACTCACAGCAGATCTCTCGGCAGAAACTCTACAAGCCAGAAGAGAGTGGGGGCCAATATTCAACATTCTTAAAGAAAAGAATTTTAAACCCAGAATTTCATATCCAGCCAAACTAAGTTTCATAAGTGAAGGAGAAATAAAATCCTTTACAGATAAGCAAATGCTTAGAGATTTTGTCACCACTAGGCCTGCCTTACAAGAGACCCTGAAGGAAGCACTAAACATGGAAAGGAACAACCGGTACCAGCCATCTCAAAAACATGCCAAAATGTAAAGACCATTGAGGCTAGGAAGAAACTGCATCAACTAACGAGCAAAATAACCAGTTAATATCATAATGGCAGGATCAAGTTCACACATAACAATCTTAACCTTAAATGTAAATGGACTAAATGCTCCAATTAAAAGACACAGACTGGCAAACTGGATAAAGAGTCAAGACCCATCAGTCTGCAGTATTCAGGAGACCCATCTCACACGCAGAGACATACATAGGCTCAAAATAAAGGGATGGAGGAAGATTTACCAAGCAAATGGAGAACAAAAAAAAGCGGGGGTTGCAATACTAGTCTCTGATAAAACAGACTTTAAACCATCAAAGATCAAAAGAGACAAGGCCATTACATAATGGTAAAGGGATCAATTCAACAGGAAGAGCTAACTATCCTAAATATATATGCACCCAATACAGGAGCACCCAGATTCATAAAGCAAGTCCTTAGAGACTTACAAAGAGACTTAGACTCCCATACAATAATAATGGGAGACTTCAACACTCCACTGTCAACATTAGACAGATCAATGAGACAGAAAGTTAACAAGGATATCCAGGAATTGAACTCATCTCTGCAGCAAGCAGACCTGATAGACATCTATAGAACTCTCCACCCCAAATCAACAGAATATACATTCTTCTCAGCACCACATCGTACTTACTCCAAAATTGACCATATAATTGGAAGTAAAGCACTCCTCAGCAAATGTACAAGAACAGAAATTATAACAAACTGTCTCTCAGACCACAGTGCAATCAAACTAGAACTCAGGACTAAGAAACTCAATCAAAACCGCTCCACTACATGGAAACTGAACAACCTGCTCCTGAATGACTACTGGGTACATAACGAAATGAAGGCAGAAATAAAGATGTTCTTTGAAACCAATGAGAACAAAGATACAACATACCAGAATCTCTGGGACACATTTAAAGCAGTGTGTAGAGGGAAATTTATAGCACTAAATGCCCACAAGAGAAAGCAGGAAAGATCTAAAATTGACACTCTAACATCGCAATTAAAAGAACTAGAGAAGCAAGAGCAAACACATTCGAAAGCTAGCAGAAGGCAAGAAATAACTAAGATCAGAGCAGAACTGAAGGAGATAGAGACACAAAAAACCCTCCAAAAAATCAATGAATCCAGGAGTTGGTTTTTTGAAAAGATCAACAAAATTGACAGACCACTAGCAAGACTAATAAAGAAGAAAAGAGAGAAGAATCAAATCGACGCAATTAAAAATGATAAAGGGGATATCACCACCGACCCCACAGAAATACAAACTACCATCAGAGAATACTATAAACACCTCTACGCAAATAAACTGGAAAACCTAGAAGAAATGGATAATTTCCTGGACACTTACACTCTTCCAAGACTAAACCAGGAAGAAGTTGAATCCCTGAATAGACCAATAGTAGGCTCTGAAATTGAGGCAATAATTAATAGCCTACCAACCAAAAAAAGTCCAGGACCAGATGGATTCACAGCTGAATTCTACCAGAGGTATAAGGAGGAGTTGGTACCATTCCTTCTGAAACTATTCCAATCAATAGAAAAAGAGGGAATCCTCCCTAACTCATTTTATGAGGCCAACATCATCCTGATACCAAAGCCTGGCAGAGACACAACAAAAAAAGAGAATTTTAGACCAATATCCCTGATGAACATCGATGCAAAAATCCTCAATAAAATACTGGCAAACCGGATTCAACAACACATCAAAAAGCTTATCCACCATGATCAAGTGGGCTTCATCCCTGGGATGCAAGGCTGGTTCAACATTCGCAAATCAATAAACATAATCCAGCATATAAACAGAACCAAAGACAAGAACCACATGATTATCTCAATAGATGCAGAAAAGGCTTTTGACAAAATTCAACAGCCCTTCATGCTAAAAACGATCAATAAATTCGGTATTGATGGAACGTACCTCAAAATAATAAGAGCTATTTATGACAAACCCACAGCCTATATCATACTGAATGGGCAAAAACTGGAAAAATTCCCTTTGAAAACTGGCACAAGACAGGGATGCCCTCTCTCACCACTCCTATTCAACATAGTGTTGGAAGTTCTGGCTAGGGCAATTAGGCAAGAGAAAGAAATCAGGGGTATTCAGTTAGGAAAAGAAGAAGTCAAATTGTCCCTGTTTGCAGATGACATGATTGTATATTTAGAAAACCCCGTTGTCTCAGCCCAAAATCTCCTTAAGCTGATAAGCAACTTCAGCAAAGTCTCAGGATACAAAATTAATGTGCAAAAATCACAAGCATTCTTATACACCAGTAACAGACAAACAGAGAGCCAAATCATGAATGAACTTCCATTCACAATTGCTTCAAAGAGAATCAAATACCTAGGAATCCAACTTACAAGGGATGTAAAGGACCTCTTCAAGGAGAACTACAAACCACTGCTCAGTGAAATAAAAGAGGACACAAACAAATGGAAGAACATACCATGCTCATGGATAGGAAGAATCAATATCGTGAAAATGGCCATACTGCCCAAGGTAATTTATAGATTCAATGCCATCCCCATCAAGCTACCAA
>NC_037671.1:64177041-64281171 GCF_003255815.1 Theropithecus gelada | reverse complement strand
AGCTTGATGGGGATGGCATTGAATCTATAAATTACCTTGGGCAGTATGGCCATTTTCACGATATTGGTTCTTCCTATCCATGAGCATGCAATATTCTTCCATTTGTTTGTGTCCACTTATTTCATTGAGCAGTGGTTTGTAGTTCTCCTTGAAGAGGTCCTTCACATCCCTTGTAAGTTGGATTCCTAGGTATTTTATTCTCTTTGAAGCAATTGTGAAAGGGAGTTCACTCATGATTTGGCTCTCTGTTTGTCTGTTATTGTTGTATAAGAATGCTAATGACTTTTGCACATTGATTTTGTATCCTGAGACTATGCTGAAGTTGCTTATCAGCTTCAGGAGATTTTGGGGTGAGATGATGGGGTTTTCTAAATATACAATCATGTCATCTGCAAACAGGGACAATTTGACTTCCTCTTTTCCTAATTGAATACTATTTATTTATTTCTACTGCCTGATTTCCTGGCCAGAACTTCCAACACTACGTTGAATATGAGTGGTTTAACACCCCACTGTCAACATTAGATAGATTAACGAGACAGAAAGTTGAAAAGAATATCTAGGAATTGAACTCAGCTCTGCACCAAGCAGACCTAATAGACATCTACAGAACTCTCCACCCCAAATCAACAGACTATGCATTCTTCTCAGTACCACATCACACTTATTCCAAAATTGACCACATAGTTGGAAGTAAAGCACTCCTCAGCAAATGTAACAGAACAGAAATTATAACAAACTGTCTCTCAGACGACAGTGCAATCAAACTAGAACTCAGGATTAAGAAACTCAGTCAAAACCGCTCCACTACATGGAAACTGAACAACCTGTTCCTGAGTGACTACTGGGTACATAAAGAAATGAAGGCAGAAATAAAGATGTTCTTTGAAACCAATGAGAACAAAAACACAACATACCAGAATCTCTGGGACACACTTCAAGCAGTGTGTAGAGGGAAATTTATAGCACTAAATGCCCACAAGGGAAAACAGGAAAGGTCTAAAATTGACACCCTAACATCACAATTAAAAGAACTAGGGAAGCAAGAGCAAACACATTCAAAAGCTAGCAGAAGGCAAGCAATAACTAAGATCAGAGCAGAACTGAAGGAGATAGAGACACAAATAACCCATCAAAAAATCAATCCAGGAGCTGGTTTTGTGAAAGATCGACAAAATGGATAGACCACTAGCAAGACTAATAAAGAAGAAAAGAGAGGAAGATCAAGTAGACATAATAAAAAAATGATAAAGGGGATATCATTACCGATCCCACAGAAATAAAAACTACCATCAGGGAATACTATGAACACCTCTACACAAATAAACTAGAAAATCTAGAAGAAATGGATAAATTCCTGGACACATATACCCTCCCAAGATTAAACCAGGAAGAAGGTGAATCCCTGAATAGACCAATAACCGTCTGTTAAATTGAGGCAATATTTAATAGCTTACCAACTAAAAAAAGTCCAAGACCAATGGATTCACAGCCGAATTCTACCAGAGGTACAAGGATGAGCTGGTACCATGCCTTCTAAAACTATTCCAAACAATAGAAAAAGAGGGACTCCTCCCTAACTGATTTTATGAGGCCAGCATCATCCTGATACCAAAGCCTGGCGGTGAAACAACAAAAAAGGAGAATTTTAGACCAATATCCCTGATGAACATCGATGCAAAAATCCTCAATAAAATACTGGAAAACTGAATTCAGCAGCACATCAAAAAGCTTATCCACCATGATCAAGTGGGCTTCATCCCTGGGATGCAAGGCTGGTTCAACATACGTAAATCAATAAATGTAATCCAGCATATAAACAGAACCAAAGACAAAAACCACATGATTATCTCAATAGATGCAGAAAAGGCCTTTGACAAAATTCAACAGCCTTTCATGCTAAAAGGGCTGTTAAATTTTGGTATTGATGGGACGTATCTCAAAATCATAAGAGCTATTTATGACAAACCCACAGCCAATATCATACTGACTAGGCAGAAACTGGAAGCATTCCCTTTGAAAACTGGCACAAGACAGGGATGGCCTTTTTGCCTCTTTCTTAAGCACATGTTATATTGCTTACAACTTTTCGAGGGATATGCATTATAAAAAAAAAATTTAAAACTGTAACTACATAATTAAGATAGAGGCATTCATAGAAGCTATGTTAATTTTATGTGGTAACCTTTACAAATTACACAATTTTGTGGCTTAAAACAGCACAGATTCCATGTTTTACAGTTCTGCAGCTCAGAAAATTAAAATAGGTCTCACTGGGCTAGTCACGATACTGGCAAGGCTGCATTCCCTCTGAAGCCCCTAAGAAACAATTTGTTTTCTTGCCTCTTCCATCGTCTAGAAGCTGTCCCCATTCCTTGGCTCCTGGCCCTCTTCCTTCATCTTTTTTTTTTTTTTTTTTTTTTTCGCCAGCGATAAAGGATCAGGTTTTCACATTGCATCACTCTTACTTCTTCCCTGCCTTCCTCTTCCACTTTTAAAGACCCTTGTGATTACATTGGGACCTGCCAGGTAATTCAGAATAATATCTGTCTTTTAAAGTCAGCTGATTAGAACATTAATTCCATCTGTAACCTTAATTCTCCTTTGCTGTGTACATTCATGCACATTCACAAGTTCTGAGGATTAAGATATAAATATCTTTGGAGGTGATTATCCTGGCTACCACTGAGACATATTGTAAAATATTTTCCCTGGATAAATTTAATGCTACCCTGAATCTCAATTAAGCATGTATTTTGAATAGAAGATTTCCTTGCATTTTGTTTATAACACAAACCTGTTTTTAAGGATGTAAGGCTACTTTCGGCCGGGTGTGGTGGCTCAAGCCTGTAATCCCAGCACTTTGGGAAGCCGAGAGGGGCAGATCACAAGGTCAGGAGATCGAGACCATCCTGGCTAACAAGGTGAAACCCTGTCTCTACTAAAAAAATACAAAAAAACCCCTCAAAAAACAAAAAACAAAACTAGCCAGGAGAGGTGGCGGGTGCCTGTAGTCCCAGCTACTCGTGAGGCTGAGGCAGGAGAATGGTGTAAACTCAGGAGGCGGAACTTGCAGTGAGCCGAGATCGCGCCACTGCACTCCAGCCTGGGAGACAGAGCGAGACTCCGTCTCAAAAAAAAAAAAAAAAAAAAAAGGATATAAGACTACTTTTAACGCTAATATTTCAAGCATTGTATTCATAAGTATTTTATATTTCCATTAATTTTACAGTTTATATATTGACAGTCTCATTATTAACATTTTTTCCTAGTCAAGACCATTATCTTCCAACTGAACTGAGAACAGAAGAAAGAAATTTATAGAGCTAGGTTAATGTGAATTGAGGAACCTGTAAAATATTTGATATACCTTACATTGTGTTTCTAATAAGATCAATATGAGTATATATACTTTATTCACTTTTCACTATGATTTCTTTTCAGAATAGCAAAAGCATTTATTTTAAAAAGAGCCTTGAAAGCAAATTTGAATATAATTTTACATGAAAGTTCAATGTAATAGTCATCAGTTACGAAGGAATGCTACTCTAATGTCTTAGGAAAAGCCATTATTTTATACAGTGACATTGAAATTGGAAGAAAAAAGAACATAGTTTAATTAGTTGCAAGTTACTTTAATTTCAAGTGACTCTCAAAGGCAAAAATTAATTTGGGAAAAATTAGCACTATTTTTATATGAATATACCAATTCTCATAGATTTTCAGAGTAAATGGTAGCCATAATTACCAAACTTTTTCTCAAGTTTGAATGAAACTCTCTCAATAGACATGTCTCTCAGTTGATAAAGGAGAGTTTGTTTTTTCTTGGAAACTAAATTATTTTTGATACTTATTACTCAGTCCTCACAGTTTGAGCAGTTGCATTTATTTAACTTGCTTAACTGACAACACTGTATAAAATACATAGCAAACACAAAATAATAACTGAATAAGCTCTGATTCTCAAATAGAGATAACTGAACACTGCATGAAGTAGTTGGAATTATTCATATTCTCACAAGGAATACCTGCCACTCTGGCTGTAATATTATTTTCTTTCCCATTCTATGTCTATAAGATGACATGTTGACATAAGTTTGACTTCCTAAAATCAGTTGAGGCTAGAATATGTTGGAAAAAAAATGTGTGCTATTTTAATACTTGATGTTAAAAAACTAAGAAGAAATCTAGAAGTTGTTATATTAACTTCTATTCTTTGATATCCCACCCTGAGTAATCTATTTCTGATGGCTTTTTCTCTTGTTTGAAGGTCTTAAAATTTACTCAAAATATAAAACCCAAAAACTAAGAAATCACATAAATTCTATTTGTAAATTGAATATTGAATAAATGTTGTGTGTGCCTAGAATAAATTTGGTACAATTTAAACTATAAAGAATGTGTTTAAATAACACTTTAAAAGATTAAGTTTCATGTGGCCAGACTGCTTCTGTCTAGACTTGAGTATACAACCCCAAATAGTGCCTGTGTTCCCAGCCTATTGGAATCTGCCCAACCCTTGAGGCAGTAATAGTGAACGCTGTTACTATGGCTGCTAAGACAGTTTCTCATTGCAGCAATATAGAAAAGGGGGTCTACTTGCCTCAGCATATTTTCCGTTTGAACAAAATCTGTTTATTTATGGGAGAAATATATCAAATATTGTCAAGGACAATGGTATGTCAAAATTAAAGGTCTCGTGGTATCAACTAACACTTCCATTTAAATGTCTTCAAAATGCTGTGATGTTATGGTGACTTTTTACACTTGTCACCTTAACCTAAGAGGCAACACTGTTCTGAGGCACAGTCTTTTAAATGAGATAAATGCTTTCCATGAATTGTAATGTTTTAAAGTAGATATTTATGTTTTTGAATTTGAAATGATCCATAATTCTTAGTGAATTCTATCACCTCATTTCCAAAGTACTTTTATTTCCACCATTGCATTCTGTATTTCTCACTCATGTGTTATATAACTGAGCAAACATCAATCCCCAAAGTAAGGAACTGTACTAAATAGGCTTATTGACAAATATGTAGTTACCAGTAACCCAGGAGTAGTTTAAAACCAATAGACTCCGACACCCTCTATTATCCCACTTATCTCATTACCATTGCACTAGACCTCTACATGCCTATAAAGTAATTTTTGTCCAGATATCCTACATCAAGAGGAAGTATTGACTTGTGATTTTTTCATATGAAATGTAATATTTCCTATATCTTCACTCTCACAAATTGACAAGAGCACAAAACATTTTCTTAAAGAACATTAAATTCTCATTCCCATCTTCAATTTTTGTTAAGGTAAAATTCTCTCAAATAATTTCAGGAAGAAAGGTTATCTAATATATCTCTAATAATCAGTTAAAATGTTAGCTAATAGATAATATCTAAGACAGATGGTCTATTTAATTTCCTATCTACAATATCAGAAAGCAAGTTAGTATTATACCTATGTTTCTAGTTTGGGAATTGTAGGGAACTAATATGTGAAGAGAAGTAATTTGTAAAGTGCTTTGCAATTAAACAACTAACTTCTGACAAGAGTCATGGATGTGGAGATTAAGTATTCATTTTTAAAGATGAGAATGTCAATATTGAGTGTATATCATGGACGTGGTAAAACTGGGACTTGTACTTTAAATTCTTATTTTCTATGTAACGTTTAAATACAATTATATAATAAAACCAAGAACATACTATTAATAGTAGCCAGGTAACAATCAACTAGCCATTACTAAAATCCATTGCTTAAGACAACTGTTTTTCCCTGATGAACTGTGCCCAAAATTCAGTGCCATTCTCCTAAGAAAAAAACAAAAAAATAACTAATACATAGCCTAAAAGTATAACAGAACCTGGCACTCATGTCATAGTCTTCATGGCTTCTTTGAAATTAAAGTAAGGTAGGTTACATGCTGGAAATAGCCAAGAAAAATTAGGGTGCTTTATTTATAGTGGTAATTCTACCATTGGTTACAACATTTTGTGTTTGGAATGAATTGATTAAACTCCACTGATCCATATTTTCAAATCTGTAGAGCAAATGTGATGCAATAGATGTTTTCTAAATGTCTTTCAGCTCAGCTCTCTAAAATTGGATGCTGCTCTGAAATTAAGATTTCAGAGCTGGTGGCAATGGCTGCCGTAGATATTTCTGAATATGTGAGTCTGAGTGTTCTGAGTGTGAAGTCTACTTACATAAATTCAGTCAACACTTTTATTGAAAAAGTTCCAGTTTGGTGTGGGACATGATGTCACGAAGTTGGTGTACTCTACTCTCTAGTCTTCATAAGGCACATAAGAAATATATCAAAATGATTTATAAGTTATCTAGAATCTAACACATAGAGACTGTGAATATTTTAGTGGATCTATGTGTATCTTTATTCATGATAAAAATGAAATGTTATATCTATATAACATTTGAAATTACAAGCAATTCACATCATGCGTATATATAGTTTGTCTTTCTTTTTTACATACAATATATATGAAAATTTTCCACTTCAAATTTATTTTTATTACATACTAGTACAAAATATTTTATTGTACCTATGCATCTATCCAAAATAAACATTCCATAATTTCTGACATTTAATTTTTCTTTTTTTCTACTTTAAATAGTGTTGTGCCAGACATTAGTGTTTTCACATCTTTATCCAAACGTTTTATCATGTTTTAATAATACATTTCCTAGAAATGGGGGAGATTTTACTGATAAGTCAAAATATATAAACTTATTTGAGGTTTTAAATTTATGAAGCCAAATTGCTTTCCAGGTTTTTAGACTCCCCCCTCCCCCTCCAGAGACTCAGTAACAAAACCTTTACCAGCATTAGGTGTTATTTTTCTTAATTGTTTTTAAATTCAGTTTTAAAAGTATATGTTATTATTTTATATTTGAATCTATATTTGGAATTAGAATGCTTATTTTTATGATGCATTAGCCTTTTGTTGATTTTTTTAAATTTAAAATCAGGATTTACATATTTGTTTTCAGGTTTGTGGCTGTTTATTTGTTTGAATCATGCTATGGTTTGAATGTTCATTTTTTCCAAAACTCTTGTCGAAACTTAATTGCCATTTTGATGGTATTGGGAGAAGGGACTTTTAAAAGTTGGCTAGGTCATGAGGTCCTGACTCTCATGAATAGATTAATGCTGTTATCATTTTCATGGATGCAAATTTGACCCCTCTTGCTCTCTCTCCTACTCTTTGCCTTTCTGCCATGTGATGACTTCTGCCATGTTATGAGACAGCAAGAAGACTCTAAACAAATGCTGGCCCCTTGATCCTGGAGTTCCCAGCCTCCAGAACTAAGAGCCTATATATTTCTGCTCCTTATAAATTACCTAGTCTGTGGTATTCTGTTATAGCACCGCAAACAGATTAAGACACATAATGATGTTTTATGTAACTTTATCAATTTATTTAAAGTCGTTCATAACATATTCTTAAAGTATTTATAACTAAACCTAAACTAAGGACAAGTCAGTGCAACAGAAGACTATGAATTTACTTTAGTCAAATGATATAATTATGTTCCATGGAATTCCTATTCCATTGAGATATTGATCAGCAGAAGTATTTCTTGAACTGCAGTATAGACACACTGTATTTCAGCTTAAAATGTTTGTTTGGGGAGCAGCATGAGGTAATAGTGCAGTCATTGCTTGAGAAAATTTTATTTCACTCATTGATTATGGAAGAAAATACTAACTACACTTTTTTCCCCCTAATCTTTCCCTAATCCTAATTTCCCTAAATTTTTTTTAGTATCTCCATATATATGACACACTTGATTCAAGAGAATCAAAAATAGAAAATATAAAATACTAAGTGGGTAGAAAGTATAATAAAATCAGTACATTTATAACAGTTTCAAAGCATTTAAAATTAGAAGAAAAAATATTAAACAAGAAATATGTCATAACTGGATAATACAAATGCAAAATTTGATGAAGTATTTAAGGAAGAAGGATACGAGTGGGGAAAATACTGTATTTCCAAATAAATTTTTTAGTACTATAAGATATGTATTTTCACTTTTATAACATGATCAAAATTCCATATAAAATTTAAAGAAGATCCTTTAGAAACGCAAAATAACTCTGAAATCGTATTTGGATTTATAAATAGGAATATATACTTTAAAAATGTTGGTGAAATTTGTGGTGTCTTACCCTTTGTACGTTTTTTAAAAGGGACTCAGCAAAGCTTAAAAAGTTTAAGTGAGACCTTTTGACAGATGAAAAATGCAACCAATTGAGACATGAGAAACACGTTAAGAATGACAATATATGGCATTATACGAAATCATTTAATAAATGTTCAGGTAATAACTCATTATATGAAAAAATAGTGTCCTTTATTTCTCAACATTTAAAAATTAAATTTTAAAAGTTGAAATTTTAAACATGAATGCAAATAAATAAAGAACAGCATAGAGGCTGGTTGCAGTGCCATATGCTTGTAATCCGAGCAGTTTTCAAGGCCATGGCAGGAAGATTGCTTGAGCTCAGGAGTTTGAGACAAGCATGGGCAACATGACAAAATCATGTCTCTACAAAAAAACTCAAAAAATTAGCCAGGCGTGGTGGTGTGTGCCTGTAGTCCCAGCTACTTAAGAGGCTGAGGTGGGAGGATCACTTGAGCCAGAGAGGTCAAGACTGCCCTGAGCCAAGATTGTGCCACTGCACTCCAGCCTGGGTGATAGAGTGAGACCTTGTCTCAAAAAACAAAACAAAACAAAAAACCCAGAATGATTAATAACTATCTTGTTTGAGACTTATCCAATTCCTTATGAAGTATAAAAGTAAACAGAACAGACTGATATAATTCACTATATAAAATTATATATCTACTACAAAAAAAGTTAAACAAAATTGAGACTAATGGATTTGTGAGGGTTAACATTTAAATTATTGAGTGTGTGTTTTAGTAATATTGTATATGTCAAGGAAATACAAAACATGTTAAGGAAATAAGTCATGAAAAGTACGCTAAATGCAGCAACATGGAAATACTAAACATCTAGTATTTGGAGAAATGTTTGCATTATTATGATGTAAAACCATAAAAACCATTAAGAAAAAATACTATATTTACTAACAATGTGCACAGGATTAAAAAACAAAACTTTTGGCCAGGCGCGGTGGCTCAGGCCTGTAATCCCAGCACTTTGGGAGTCCGAGGCGGGTGGATCACGAGGTCAGGAGATGGAGACCATCCTGGCTAACACGGTGAAACCCCATCTCTACCGAAAATATAAAAAATTAGCCGGGCGTTGTGGTGGGCGCCTGTAGTCCCAGCTACTCGGGAGGCTGAGGCAGGAGAATGGCCTGAACCCGGGAGGCGGAGCTTGCAGTGAGCCGAGATGGAGCCACTGCACTCTAGCCTGGGCGAGAGAGCGAGACTCTGTATCAAAAAACAACAACAACAACAACAACAACAACAACAAAAACAAACAACGATAGCAAAAAAAAAAAAAAAAAACAAAAAACTTTTAAAAGCTTTAAAATTGGCCTGGAAAAATATAAAGAGTTAAATAAAGTTTCGTTAATAGCCTATTTGTGTTCAAATTTTAAAAATAAGTTTCGTTCTCTTTACTTCAATCAAAATTAGACAAAGTTGTCATGGTCAACTGTCAGAGGCTGGTGCATGAGTAGTAAAGGAATTTACCTGAGACAGTAACAAGTTTAGAAAGACAGATTTATTAGAAAAAAGGGAATAGTACATTGCAAAGGAGCAACAGGCAAGACAGCAGAAAGAAGGCTCTCTGCTGTCTGCAAAGAGGCAGGAGCTGGAGGGAAATTTTATAAGGTCATGCTGTTTAGTCTGAATGCTTGTAGACAGGATGCTTGGGTACATGTGAGCTGGTGAGCTCAGGGCCTGTGACAGGATACTTGGGTGCCAGTGAGCTGTTTGCAGTTGACCCCATTTCTTGGAACACTCACTCCCATCTACCCATGTTTCTGTTTCTGCAAGCTAAGACTGTTTGTCAATTTTATTTTAACCCCTTAGTGCTCCACAAAAGTGAAAGGGACTAACAAACTCAAATTTAATTCTGTGAATGATCTGTGGAGAAAAAAAGTCATTCTCATGCATGATGTGTTGTTGCTGGTGCGATGCATTGCTAAAACGTCTCTGGAAGGCAATTTTACAATGAGTAACATCAAGTAACATAGGTACATGTTTTAAACTCACTAATGACTCTTCATGAAAGTGACTCCAAATAATCATATGATTAATAAAAACAGACACTGCTGTATGTGGATTATGTATAAAATTTGCCAATATGAAATAATTTATTGTTCATTTGTCCATTTAGAGAAACTGGTTAAAGCCATCTCTGAATGCAATTCAGACTTAAAATAATTATGTATGTGTATGTGAGGGTATATGTACCTATATGCACATACACACATACTGAATTGGAAAGAGAACAAACTTGTTTAAAAAAGACAGATATAAAAGAATATATATAGCATAATAATATAGCTAAACACATGTACACACTACAAAGAATCATGAAATATAGTAAAAGACTCAACTGCTATGATAAACACTTAATTGGCAAATTAATATAATAATAAAATAGAATTTTTCTTCTGACACATTAGAAAGATAATGATATAATGCCCATTTTATTCCAGAGGGTATATGCCATGCACTATTTCTCAAATTGCAAATGGATGAATCATTGCAAATTATTTCTAGTGGCCAATTTGATAATTTATGTTGAAGTCCTTGAAATGTGATTGCTTTTTGACCTGCTTAAATTACTTCTTGATGTTTTTATTCTAATGAAATCTTGGCAGACAAATTAGTAGTCAGTAAAGATTTTTGAATATAGTCTTGTTTATAAAAAGTTCTGAAAGCACTCAAAATATTAAATCGAAAATTGCAAATTCCCTTAGTTAATTGAAATACTCACAAATGTAATATTATGTTTATACAGGCATTAAGACACTTTTTAAAGTAAGTAATGATTTGGAAAACACTTAAATTATCACAGCGCCAAGTTAAAAACCAGAATACAAAGGTATATGATAATGATGTGAACTGACATATGAAAAACATATACCTAAAAATTCCATTATTTTAGAATTATGAAGGATTTTAATTTTCTTAAAATTTACATGTTCTAGTTATTTATAATTAGCATGCATTTTATTAAAATTTAATGCAAATAATTTCAAATGATGTTACCCACCATTTGGGTAAGCTTTCAAATTTTACAAAATAATTGCAAAATTATATAATCATTTAATTCTCAAAATCTTTGCATTTGAAATTACTATCTCTAATTTATAGATAAGGAACTGAAATCTGGATTGTTGAAAATACTTCCTCACTTTACACATAGACTTTAAGTGGTCTTAAATCCTAGGATTTTATGTGGACAATGAATGGAAGTTAATATAGACAAGTAAGGCTTTTAAGTAAAAAGTATATAGAAAGTTGTTATTTCAATATAGTTTACTATTTTAATATTTTTTGAAATAAAATGTCGTTATATAAAAGTTAAATTATAACAAGTTTTTATTGTGAGTCTTTACTCTTCAAAAAATCATCTTGCTATTTCTGTGTCAATTTCTAATTTTCATCTGGGAAGTCAACATACATTTTCTAGCTAGTCATTTTTTTCTTTTTTTTTTCTGAAAAGCATTCCAAGGGACCAGAGTTCCTTCCTGACTTCTACATTGCTCTACAATGTTGCTTTTAAGTATACATTTAGCTATGCATAACAAGGGTAACTGATGAAGAGTAGAATTTTAGTTTCCAGAAACTGAGAGGATCAGGAAATGGCAAGATCTTGGTCAAGGGATAAAAAGTTTTAGTTATGTAAGAGAAATAATTTCTGGAAATCTAATGTACAGCAATGTGAATATAGTTAACAATTCTGTGTTGTGGACTTAAAATGTCCTGAGAAAATAGATCATAAGTGCTCTCACCACACACACACACACGCGCTCTCTCTTTGTGAGGTGAAGAATATGTTAATTATCTTGATTGTGGCAATTATTCCACAATGTATTACATGTATCAAAACATCAAGGCATATATGAAATATATGCAATTTTTATTTGTTAATGATACCGCAATAAAGATTTGAGGGAAAAATAAACATCTCATTGGCATTTTGGTAAAAAGCAAAACTAAGCATACCTATGCCTTGTGTGTAAATTAGTAAGTTCTACAAAGGTTATGGTTCTTGTATATTCATTGAGTCAGTTAAGTTTGTTGATTTTATTAGAATTTTTATCACACAAAACTTTTGACTCAGTGTCATTCACCATTATTGATATTATTTCATCATGATCTATGATCTCAAGTCCACTTGTTAAAATCTTCACCTTCATATATAAACTTACACTTAAGGATCTTATACCTGTTTATTCATATTTGTTCCTCATTTATAAAACCAGGAAATTATTCCTAAAGCATTATGACCTAAAGCACTTATGATCACAAGCAATGCTCTTTTCTCATTCTTTATTTTTCTTCATTTTAATTTTTTGAGAGCACCATTTATTCCAGTAAGGTTTTCCCATCTCTTCATTCTCATACCACTCAAACCATATGCTTTGCTCAAATAATCTTTTCTTGTGCTTCTTCTCTGTCTTTGTTATTTACCTTGGGTATCCTGCATAGTTTGTAACTTTAACTATGACTGATATAGTATCTAAAAGTTGTTACTATAGCCTAAGCACATCTTCTATGCTTACCTTACTATTATATTTCCAAATGTCGGAAAACTGTTTCCAGTTGAACATTCTACCAATGCTTCAAACTCAGTAGGTCCAAATTCAATGAATGATATTATCTTACCTTAAAACATCTTTTCCTTTTCTTGACCTACTATTTTTGTTTGTGATAAAACCATCTTCACAGTTTCTCTAACTGTATTACCCTTTCCAGATATCCCAATGGTACTGTTACAAAAAATGAAAGAGCTCTTTCATTAAAACCTTTTGAATTTCAGTGTGTGACATGTTTGGGCTGGCTTTTGTGAAATGAATGAAACTACATAAGGAGTAACTTTAGAGACAGGTTATTTGTATCTGTATCTATGAACAAAAAATAGTCTTAGTTTAAGAAAAAATAGATGTCATATTTTTACATGGGTGAATATTTGAACTTTTTAACAGCTGCCAAAACTTCTGTTAATATTTAGTTGCAATAGGAGTTAAATGTGGTATGTATTATATTATAATACATACAAGTATAATTTCTTTTAAAAATTTCCAGTGCTCATCTTTTTATATTTAGTGCTTCACTTAGATGATTTGCAACAATTTATGTATCAGTCAAGCATAGAGAATGTGGAATAAAAAATGCTTGCTAACATGAATATCAGTTATTTTTTCTGGTTTTAAAATTCATTGTCAGATGAAACTTTAGAAGATCGAATTATCTTATAAAACCTTTTAAGATATTTTGTTGGTATTATTCACAAACTTTTTCCAACTAGTGTTGAAATATTGATTGACTTTAAATTATCATAAATCATCAGTGATTGGCTTAAGCAAATGGAGGGGACTATTCTGGTAAAGAGTTTTGGAATTTGTAGAATGTTAAAATCTAATGGCAATTTCATTTTTTGAAGGTGGACAGAGAAATTATAAATATTTTTGAAATTTGTATTTAAAAATCAGTGCTATAAAGTGATGTGTCTTGTGCTTAGTTTAATGGAAAAAATGAGAAATATTTGTGGACAATGATGAGCAATGGAAAGTTCTAGGCCATATTTATAGCCATATAAATGTAATGTGGAGTGTGTTTTATATAAAATTATGTTCCTTTTCACAGCCTTTTTTCTACATAAGAAAGTGGTCATTATAACCTGTGTAAACTGATGTAGATTTACCATCTGTTGGGTTTGTGGGTGAAGTTTGCTTTAAAAATTATCCAAACTGTGTCCCTTTTATAGCATTTTTTTTTCTTGTAGCTTTTATTATTTTGTATCATGTGGGTTGGTGTGTCCTATTTCTCATATTATTCCATCTTTATGAAGTCAGCATCCATATGTTATCTTTAGGAAAAAAGCTATATATACATTGTCATTACTCAAGCATACACCTAAGGGTATGTATGAAATTTTAGTAAAAATCTTTTATTCTGTCAATGTAATTGTAGCATATTTATTTAAGATTTAGCCTTACTATGCAACTAAATTTCAAGTAACTCTAATCTATTACTTTAGTTTCAAGGTAATCAATTCCAGAATGTGCTATAACAATTTTCTTCACACAACATAATTACATCTATATATACATATATTGTATCATAGAAGATTAAGCTGTATGTCAGATGATTTGCCAATGTTAAATCTGTTGGCAGCATTCAGTAATGTCTTTTTTAATAAAATAAAAAGAAAAATGATAAGCTTAATAATTTATATTCTAATGAAAATGAAAAATTGTTATATAATCCCATCATTGACTTCTTTTTATGATTGCTTAAAATAGGTTTTCATGTAAAAGTTGTACTTCAAAAGATATATTTTTTAATAAATGTAAAACCAACATTAGATGTCAGGGAAAAATTATTGGTGTTCGATAATACATATTATTTTTTGTAATACTTGGTTTGGCAAGTCCCCATTCTATTTTGATTTATATTTTATTCTTCTGATTTATATTTTAGAGAGGTTAGTAGATTTACAGTGAAGTAGCAAGAAGTTCTCTCTGTCTCATTCACTCCTGCTAAATATTTTACAGTTCTACAGAATGTGATCTATAAACCATCATCATTTTCAGGAAGCATGTTCCAAAAGAACTACAGACATGAGAAACCACTGAAGTTTAATATTTTTATAGCATAACAAACAGTAAGGCTATCACAGCCCCACAGTAATTTAAGATGGGATGAGGTTATCTATTGCAACTCTTAGGCCAACATGATGGAATCTGCTGCTGGAATCCAGACAAGCTAACTAATCTCTTCTTTATTATCTTCTTGATAAAGCTGTACACTCTAAAGTAGGAAATTTCAATTTAAATTTAAATTCATATTTAAATTCATATCAATTTAAATTCATATTTCTTGTATAAAGCTCTAAGTTTTTTTTTTTTTTTTCTCCAGGCTTTAGGGCTCACATTGCTTTCTGAAACAGTGCAACACAAATTTGATCCCTTGACCACACTGGGTTCTTTCGTGTTCTGATAATACATTGCAAACATACTATATCTTCTGTGTTTTAAAGACAGAGCTCAAGATATTATTCTCTTCTTATCTAAGATCAACATCAAAATACTCTCAATAAGTATTATTTGACATGATATTAATATAGACCTCTCAAGACCATGTTATCAAAATGTTTTCTAAATTTCCTAAATAAGTTTGCAAGGACCAAAATTGGAAACAGTATTCATATGCGGTCTGATTTGCAGGGTTGACAGCAGAGATTTAGTCTTCTTCATACTAAAGAGTGAGTCAGTGATAAACCTCAGGGATCCAAATTATTGGTTATCATTTTCTTAAAATGTTGTGACTGTAGTCAATCAATTCAATCACTGTTAACAAAATACAAATCTGTTTTATGTCCTTATAAACTGTTCAGCTATGTCCTCCTTCCTGTTTTCTAGTTGAATAGCTGATTGCCATAGTAGAAATATAAAACAATGAATTTTTAATATAAATTTGGGACACGTTTTACATTTAAGAAAAACATTAACATCATCTATATTCAACAAATTAAACATATATATGTAAATATATTCTTTGAATTTATATTCCTTCTTCAGGTAGCAGAATGGCCAATATCATAGGCTTTGGGAACCTGCATATGCTACTCGTTAGCATTCTTATTGGTATATGTATGCCCTTCTGTCATAATTTCACTCGAGAAAGAAATTTAGATGATGTTTGCATGGCATATTTTCTGTATCAGATGACTTTCAAGTAGGATTTCCAAGGTACTAATATACTTAAAAGGCTAAGGTTAGACAAAGATTTTCTGTAACTCAATTTATCTTCTATGAAATCATAGACTGATTTATCCTATGATTATTTTAATCAAAAGTACAAAGTTTCATAAAAATAAATTATCAACTCAATTGTGATATTAAGGAATAATTCAATGAGTATTGCAGTTTTCTATAAGAATGAGACTCTGCATTAAATTCAGTTTTCCATTGTTCTTCATCTAAAATTTATGCCAAGAAGGTAAATTAACTTTGGAGTTTTGGGAAATTTCCATGATCATTTATTTTCCTAATATGACACTATCACATACTTTCTAAATTAGTAAAATTCTGTTAACTCATAATACTCATGGTATATAACACTTGGTAAAAAGTTAAAACAACTGTTTTTAATTAAATAAAATACAACAAAAATTATATTGAATAATCTTCTTCTCAGTTCTTAAAAACACTTTCAGTCTGTATACAATTACGGAGTCTCAAGAAACATTAAAAAATACATATTTTTACCTTGATCTGCTAGAATTTATCAGCTTTACATTTCCTGTAGAATGAACAATGCATATAGAAATGAGGTCAAATGATCCTGTGAGCGGTGTTAGCTTGGTACAGTGGGTCGCAGAGTTTTGATTGTTTTTTCTTGGTGTGAACTGTTTTCATCACCAGTTCCATTTTAGCACCAGAAACAACCTCGCACAACTGAAAAAATATACTTCAGTGTTGGGCTCTTACCACATATACACAAATATACATCTGGCATTTTTGGTCTTACATTTGAAATACTTTGTTTCTGTTTAACTTCATAAGTATGAATAGCATAGTAGATTTTGTGACATAAAAGTTGAAATGTAAGCATTGAAGTTAAGCAAAGGTTTAGCCTCTGAAGAAGATCCACAATTAATACAAGAATTACTGTCTTGCATGGATATCATGGGGATTATTTAATGTGTTGCCTGTTCACAGTGAATGACTATAGTTTATGTATTTTCCTGGAAAGAGAAAGAATATAAATTGTAAGGGTAATTAGAAGTCATGTAAGACCCAATAATTAGGAAATCAGTAATATCTCAACAGTGTTTTCAATAAAGTGATTTTGTTCGGATTGCTAATTCTATACATGCTTTCCTAAAGCTGCCTATAACTATTTCAAATTCAAGTAACAGATATTTAGTGACACTGCCTTGTAACTTACGCAGGCTATGCAGCTTCCATTCAGTTTTTAATTAGAATTATGAGTAAATTATTCATTGTCTGTTGGAGTTGCCTAGAGGAGAGAAAGTAGTTGAAGGTTTCATAAGTCAAGGGAGAGAGTTGCCACTTAAAATATAAAATTATTGAGAAAAATATGGTGGAAACTGTTATCATTTGGATATTATTATTGTGTCTTACAAATAATTTCTCATTGTTGTTATTGGATACTCAAAGGTTTCTATATAACTTTAAAAATAAGTGAGAAAATTTATGATTATTTTTGTTGTTAATTTTTCATCTTAGATGTCATTGA
This sequence comes from Theropithecus gelada, assembly GCF_003255815.1. Lineage (NCBI taxonomy): Eukaryota > Metazoa > Chordata > Mammalia > Primates > Cercopithecidae > Theropithecus > Theropithecus gelada. The sequence goes on along the minus strand of NC_037671.1, from coordinate 64,263,727 downwards.
TTTCTATTGCCTTGGTCCTTAGTAGTAACTCAATTATTAATGCATTAGTATTTGGCTGATGTATTAAAATGTAACTGTGCTTCCTCAGTTTTCCAGTATTTTTATAATATTTAAGTAAGGTGAAATAAGGTACTTTTACTATTTATGCTATTGAAACTATTTTTGGCTTAGACATTTTGGAAACCTTGTACGAATAAGTTTAGTAGTTATTTTCTGACCTTTTAAGTTGACAGATTCCAGTTCATTAAACTGGCCTATTTCCAGAAATTGTAATAAATTCTTTGAAATGGAAATCACCCCTTAGAATCATAGGATGTCAACATAGCTAGAGCATTTGGCCATGCTTTCATTTTAATTCCCACTTTAGTATGTCTTTTTGTGGTCCAAGAAAATGGTTTATAGTGTAATATATTTGCCTAAAAAATGTCAGTTTATTTGAAATCAACCTCTTTTTTCTATCTGACAAAAAACTCCATGTACCTTTCATTTCAGGGATGTTCTTTTCATTCTCTCTTTTTCTCCTCTGTATGTGTGTGCGTGTGTGTGTGTATATATGTGTATGTGTGTATGTGTGTTCTAAAACCTGTAAAAATCCAACATCTTCACCATGGGGTTCTTTGGTAATTGACTTATTTAGCTGTTCTCTAAATTGAGTCACTCAGGAAAGTGTCCCTATAATTATTTTGTAGCACCATCATTACCTTATCACAAAAATAGTTCTTGGAGGTGAAAGGAAGTTTCCAGTTTTTAGAAGATTGCACTACAATAATCTGTGCTTATTCTCTTCTGTTTTATTGCGTACAATTTAAGGCAATACACATTAAAATTTTTGTTTTCAGTGCTAGGGCTTAGTGTGTTTCATTGAATCTCTTCTCAATATGTACAGTCCAAAGGAAGTTGTTCCAACTGTTTAGTGTAACAATTTAGTAAAACATCCTTAAAAGTGTTACATATATTAGAAAGAGCTTAAGTGTACTCAAAATTTGAAAATCATTATAGAATGTAAAATTATTTAGCATAACTTTGGATACTGTAGTTAGGTAGAAGTCAATATATATAGACTTGCTCTCACCCAAAATCAAATTTTGCCTTTAAAAGTTTCCACACATTCTTATGTTTAATTTTTTATATTTAAATAATTGTTTTAACACTTGAAAAAAGTATCATAATTGAAAAAGCATGTGTTGTATTGGCTGATTTATTTGACTTTATGTGGAAAATGGAATATCCAAGGAAATTACAGGTCATACTGTATTTTCTGATATCTCTTATTAAAATGTAAACATTTAAAAATAGAACATAATACATATATTTATATTTTTATTTTTAAACATTTTAGATAGAGCAACTAAATGTTCAAACTATCAGTGCCACAAATTAAATTATCAAATTTGTTTGTGTTATCTTGCACAATTATGTATAGTTTAGGTGTGATTTATGTCGACATTGGGTATTCCCTGTGGTACTAATAAAGTGTACTAACTCAGCTCTTGACCTTTTCCAATCTAATTTCACAAAGAATAACCAACTAGTTAAAAATAATAGAATACATTTTTTCTCTACACGAAAACATATTCATTAAGGAAAATAATTGAAAACATATATATGAATTAACCCAAAAACCTTTCTTCTTGGACTCAGTCACATAACAATATAACTACATTAGTACATGAAGTAAATGTTCAGGAACAGGGAATGATTTCTTACAGATCAGTTTTCCTTTTTAGAACAATTAAAAATGCTGAACAATTGTTTTGATATGTTTTAAAACACGATAAAGGTAAAATGGCTGTAATTTTCACCAAAGCAATGTAAGAAGATGGATATCCAGAGAGATCAGCCATGCCATGTTCACTTTGGCCAATTTTGAAAAAGTTGCTTGTGAGATTAAAAACTCAATAGCTTTAAAAAACTTGAGAAGAGAGTGGAAATTTTCTATCTGGTACTAAAGTTTAAAGAGGTTACCTAGTAAAATCCCTTCTCGAAAGAAGTTGAAAACCTCAAAGTGGCCACAATTTAAAAGGAAGACTTGAACATAAATATACCCTTACATGGTACTATGACCTGAATATTTGTGTACCCTCTACATCTCCATGTTGAAATCCTAACCCCCAAGATGATGGTATTGGAGGGTGGTTGGAGCCTTTAGGGCAAGATTAGGTCATGAGAGTGTAACCCTCATGAATAGGATTAGTGTCCTTACAAAACAGACCCAAGAGAGATAGCTTGCCTCCTCTGTCATTTGAGGTTACAGGGAAGAGACAGTGAGGAGATAGGAAGGAGGCCTATACCGGACCTTGAGTCTGCTGGTGCATTGATCTTGGAAGTCTCAATTTCCAGAATGAAATAGAAATAAATTTGTATTATTTGTAAGCCACCAGCTTATGCTATTCTGTTATGGCAACCCTGAATAGACTAAGATTCATGAACTACAGGCCCATTTCAATCCATCTTACTTTTTGCAATTAGATTTTGGTGGTACTGGATTGCTACCGAACTTCCTGGCCTGCCGGATGTAAAAATATTTACTTTTTATATAAGAAAAGATAATTTCATTCCCTGCCTCATATTCTTTCCATTAACAACTTAAAAAAAAATGTGATGTCACTAACAGATTGAGAAATAACCATAGATTTAAGGAAAAAGGACAATTTGAACAAAAACCAGTAGAAAAAATAGAGAATAACAGCATCCTTCAAGGGCTCCAAGCATTTGAGGAAGACTTTAAAATAACTATTCTCTCTGTTCAAGAAGAAATGGCAAGATTGACAACCTGTAAAAAAAATCAAGTGAAAATTCTAAAATCGAAACAAAGCAATAAACAAATCACAAACTAAATATAGAAACATAACACCAAAAAAAAAAAAAAAACCACACACACACACACACACACAACTAAAAAGAAAGATATGGGAATTGATAATTATACCAAATGAACCTCAAGCTACTGAACAGTTGGGAAATATGTAAAATATATCAAGTTAGAGCATAAAAGAAGAAGGTATAAAATGCAGTCATTTGGAATCCCAAAAGACATGGTGATAAAGAATGGCACAGAAGCAATTTTCAGAGAGATAATTATCAATAATTGCCCCAAACAGATAACCTCAAGTCACTTTCCAGAAGTTCTATAAGGCAGGAGCAAGGATGAAATTATCTTTATTCCTATCCTTCTATCTTTTGATCCATCTATATATCTTTGTATCTATGTACCTATATAGCCCCCTGGGCATTTCACAGCAAAATTGCAGAAAACGAAAGAGAAAGTGATCTTTAATTTTTAAAGTATTTTAGACATAATTCACATACCATAAAATTCACTTTTTAAAAGTGTACAATGTACCTGTTTATAGAAAATTCACAAAGTTGTACAATCATTGCCACTATTTAATTCCAGAACATAATACTTTCAAGGTTAATTAATGTTGTAAGCTATATCCACAATCCATTCATCCTTTAAAATAATTATTGAATATATTTCCTTGTATGCATCTACCACATTTGTTTATTCATTCAGCAGTTGATAAGTTTGGGCTATCATCATACATGTACATATTTTTGTGTGGATATATGTTGTCATTTTTCTTAGGATAAAATTTCTATGCTGTATGATACATCTATGTTTAACATTATGAAGAACTGCCAAAGTGTGCTGCAAAGTAGCATTACCATTTTACCTTCCCACCAATGGTATATGCGAGGTTCTACTTCTCCACATTTTGCCAACAGTTGTTATCATCTTTTTTTAACTGTAGTCATCCTAGTGGGTGTGAAGGGGTATCTCATTATGGTTTTGTTTTGCATTTTCTGTAACAACTAACGATAGTGATCATATATTTTTGCACTTATTGACTACATGTACTATGTATTTCTTTGGAAGAACTGTATCTTCAAATTCTTTGTCCATTTTTAATTGAGAGAGTTGCCTTTTTATTGTTATGAGTTCATTCTATATTCTGAATTAGTGGTTCCTTATAAGATATAGTTTGGGAATATTTTCTACCATTCTATCAGTTGTCTTTACACTTTTCTGATGGTGTCCTTTGAAACATAAAATGTGTTAATTTTTTATCACTTACGATTTTGTTATATGTAAAAAACTATTGCTTAATCCAAGGTCATGAAGATATATTCATAGATTTTCTTCTAAAAGTTTTATAGATTTCGCTCTTATATTTAAGTATTTGGTCCATTTGTAGTATTTTTTTTTTTTTTTTTTGTATAATGTGAGATAAAGGTCCAACTTTAGTATTTTGTATGGGAATAAACAAAACAATACAAAAAGGATATTCTATGCTTATTGAATGGTCTTAGCATCCTTGTTAAAAATTACTTGACCATAAATGTGGAGAAATATAATTGGATTTGCAATTTCGTCATGGAATTTTTTTTTTTTTTTTTTTGAGATGGAGTTTTGCTCTGTCACCCAGGCTGGAGTGCAGTGGCGCGACCTCGGCTCACTGCAAGCTCCGCCTCCCGAGTTCACGCCATTCTCCTTCCTCGGCTAATTTTTTTGTTTGTTTGTTTGTTTTGTATTTTTAGTAGAGACAGGGTTTTACCTTTTTCTCGATCTCCTGACCTCGTGATCCGTCCGCCTTGGCCTCCCAAATGCTGTGATTGGGATTACAGGAGTGAGCCACCACGCCCGGCCCTGTCATGAATCTTTTATAACTGCATTTATGTTAGTAAATTTTGTCTTTATTAGTGTTTCTTGTAGTAAGTTTTCAAAATACAAAGTGAAAGTCTTCCAACTTTGATTGTTTCAATATTATTTGGACTATTTTGTGTCTCTTTCATAGCTGCAAAAATTTTCAAATCAGCTTGTTAATGTCTTAAAAAAAAACAGCTTGGATTTCAATAGGGATTACTTTGAGACTGTAGAAGAATTTGGGGATTTTTGCCACCTTAATAATGAATTTTCCAATTCATGAACACGGGACATCATTCCATTTGTTTAGATTTTCTTTAACTTTTTTACATGAAGTTTGTAGTTTACAGTATATAGCTCTTATATTACTTTCGATTATATCTATTTCATTACTATAAGTATTAGCCTTTATTGTTTTTGAAGATGTTGCTAATGGTACTTAATTTCACTTAGGGATTGTTTATTGCATGTGTACAGAAATATTATTGATTTTCATGTACTGATTATGCATCCTGTGAACCTGCTAAACCCACTCTTGATTCTAAGTTTGTGAATGTGTGTGTGTCTATTCTTTAGAATTTTCTATATGGAAGATTGTGTCATATGCCATAGAGATAGTTTTAATGTCCCTCTCCAAATAAGTTGTCTTATTTTTTTTTTTCCTAATTTCCCTGGAAAAAATATTCAGTACAATATTGTGGTCTGTTCCTAATTTTTTGGGGAAGAATTTCAGTCTTTCACCATTAAATATAATGTAGCTGAGGATTTTATTTTGGTAGGTCTTGGAAATAAAATCTCACAAGCAGCCAAGTGGTTAAAAAGAGAAAAGCAGTGAACTGTTAATGAATAAAAGTAAGAAATGCAGCTAATTTTTCATATGAAGAAATGGAATCCATAAGATGATAAAATATTTTGAATATGTCACAGAAGATTTCTGAAAAGTAGGATTCTGTTTTCAGAAAAATATCATTCAAGGATAAATATATAATAAAGACATTTTCTGAATTTATTACAAGTAGATATACTCTAAAAGAAAATTTAAAGTATCTTGTTTGGGCAAACAGATAATTTGAGATGAAAGCTTGAAGATGTGCAAATAAATTTAAAAAAAATTAAATATATGCAAAGTTAAGGGATAAAAAATAATGTCATGTGAGATTTAAAAAATAGTTAAACATTTACAAAAACATCATTTGTCAAGAGTTAGCTTAATGGAGTTACAGTATTTTGACATACTTGCATGAACTGTGTTAGAAAAAAAAAGTACCAATTAATGTTAGAATTTATTTGCCAAGCATTTTGTTTTGTATATACTAGGATAGCTACTGTTACAGATTTAACCGTGTACCCCCAAAGTTATTCAGATCCTTAACCCCATTACCTAAGAATTTGGCCTTATTTGGAAGCACAATCTTCATAGCACTAAGTTAAAATGAAATCATTGTGGTGGCCCCTAATCAAAATGACTGGTGTCCTTATAAGAAGGGGAACACAGATATAAGCACACAAGACAGAGATGAAGGCAGAGATTGGGGTGGTACATCTAGAATTCAATGAATGATGAATATTGCCAGCAAATCACCAGAAGCTAGGAGAAACATGAAACAGACTCTTTTTCACAGCACTCTGAAGTAACCAAAATGGCTGGCACCTTGAACTGTGGAACTATGAGGCAATCAATTTCTGTTGCTAAGCCACCCAGTTTGTAATGCTTTATTATGGCAGCCCTAGTGATCTAATATAGATTTTCTAAAACAATATTGAAACAGTGTAAATAGTATATATGTTTAAAGATAATAAAATAGATAGATCTAGATCTATCTACATTCACATAAATGTATAATGATAAGACAGTATTTCATAAATTAGAAGTCAAGAGAGGTGATTTAAAAAAGCACAAAAAATGGAGAGCATATAGTAAAAAAAGGAAAGTGTACAGTAATAAAACTGAAATGAAAAAATAAATGCAATACAAATATAATTGTAGAATTAAGCAGTCTTCTCTTAGCAATCAGTAGATCAATAGACATGAAAATCATTAAAAATATAGAAGGCCTGAAAAATACAATTAAGTAATTTGACCTAGATTAATTTATATAACATATGCATGATTTCCAAGTGCATGTGAACATTTGCCAAAATATACTCCACACTATAAAACAAAGTTAACATATTTAAATCATTGTAATCTTGCAAATATGCAGTTCATAAATGTATAAATGTACACTTTTTCCCCTGAGAATCTTTTTTAAAACCAACTCAATTATTTCAATTAGTATTGTAATATTTATTTTTCCTCAGTTATCTGCTCATGTATGATTAAGCTAGAGTCAGGAGGGGCTGCTGTCTGAATTATAATAAATATGGGGAAATGGAGAAAACACTGTTATTTTAGTCTCAGGGATGCTTCTGATAAGAACCAGGCAAACTTTTTGTGCATAGTGCCAGCTAATTGATACCTTAAGCTTTGAAGCCATCTGATATCTATCACAACTACTGAAATTTGCCATTGTAGTGTGAAAACAGTCATGGACAATACATAAACAAATAAGCCTGGATGGGTTTCAGTGAAAATTTATGGACCATGTCATTTGAACTTTATATAGCTTTCATGTGTCAGAAATATTATTCTACTTTTCAATTTTTCTTCAATAGTTAAAAAAATGTAAAAATAATTTTTATTCCATGGCCAATATAAAAACAAGAATCGGATGAGCTTTGGTTCATATGCTTTATCCTTGCTCTACATACCTGAAGTAGAATAACTACACTGGCAATCCGTCTTTATCAATAAAAACATGCCTTTTACACTCACTCCTTCAACCACCCACCCCTTCACCATTGACCCAGTACACTGGCCCAGAATGTCCTTCTTTAAGAGTGACAAAGGCATTTCCAATTTTAGAATTGTAAAACAAGAAAATTAAATTTTAACATATTTCACATAAGAAACATATGGACAATTTTAATGCAGTGTTTAATTTCATTCTAGGGTTTTTAATCTTATAAAAAAATGGTAATTCAGCTCTATTTTAACTCTCTTTTATAGTTACAACATGTTATGTTGGATGGAAATTTTCTTAACCTTGCAAACTATGTTTTTGAAAAAACTAAAGTTTTGTGTCTGATATGAAAATGAATTTTAAAATACTTAGGAGAGAATAAAAGTAGTTAAAATTACCTAAAAAGTAAATAAACATTTGAAAAAGCTCTAAAATAATGGAGAACTCAAGAGGTACATAAAGAGATTTTGAAAATCAGATTTGAGACATGGCAATGAGAACTTTAGAACCAGAAATTATTTCTGCAGTGACACAGACTCCTGGCCCCTAAATTTTGACAATTTAGTACTGAAGGGATTAGATATCTGATAACATGAATATATTTTGGAAAAAAACAAGAGCATGAAAAATACGTGTTTGGTTGGGAACACACACACACACACACACACACACACGAGGAGGCCTTGTTGCAGTGACAAGAGAAGGCACGTGTGATTTTCGCTGTATAGGCCAAGGATGATGGAGAACATCACAAAATAAAACATTTTCAAGTCCTGGCTTGTCCTCAAAAAGAAATGTTTCATTTTAATTTTTAGTTTTAGGGCACAGAGCACCTAAACACCAATGAGAATAAGAAAAATTATCAGGACTATTTAAGTCATGGACATATAATGTATTTATATAATACTTCTAAAGTAACCATAAAGTGGTAATCAGAGTTAGTGAATTGAAAAATGGAAATTTATAACATTATATTCTTTTTGTTGTATGTAATGTATTAGGTATGTCTAATATCAAAATATCAAAATCTAGACTTACAGTCACAGGCCTAAAGTTGATGACTGACGTAAATTGAGAATTACCTTCCCAAAATAAAATAAAAACTTGAACTGCTCATTGTCAGGGAGTGTTATTGAGAATTTTCCTCTCTATTTCACACATTCTAATTATTTCTTGTATTTCAAGCTCAAGAAAATAACAAGATTTTCTTTCATCTGCATTGAGAATCATTGCTTTCAAAAGCTGACACATGGATTATGTAATTTGTCTCATAGAATCCTGAGAAATGGACAGAACTGGTGTTATCTCCATTTATACGTGGAGAAACTGAGATTAAAGACCAAGTATTGTAGTCGAATACACTTGGTAACTGACTGAAGTAGAATTCAATTTGCCCAACTCCAAAGTCCATGCTCTTTCCATTAAAACACCCTTTCTTCCGTGAATGTGTATTCCTTGCAGTGGTTTGCCTGTTTTAGATGTTTAATAGCTAATGATAACTAAGACCTTATATTTGTAGAATGCTTTGCTATTTAACCAAATTTTCACATAGATTAGTTGAGGTTATGGACCATGTGAGAAGGCAGGGAAACTAAAAATATTTCAATGTATACAGAAACCATCTGGATTTTAGAATGTTTGACCTAATTTTGTTGGCAAGAATACCCAGGCATAAATAAAGGATACTGAGATTTGATCTCTATTCTTTTACTTCCAAGTATTTCAAGTTTTTCTGTGACTACATATTGCTTCACAATCCATATTTTTATTAATTCTTTGTAAATGTGTATAGTTGTATATTTGTAAAATACTTTCACAGAAATTTTTATCAGTGTCAGAACATCTCTTTGAGATAAGTAAGACAGCATTGTGAAGGGGAAACAATTTAGAATTTGGTAATAGAAAGCCTATGAATCAAATGCTTTATCTTTCCTTTAGTTTTTCTTTCTTTGAAATTTTCTAATGTATGTTTATTATATGCTAAGAATTATTCTGAGACTATAAGTGAATCTGTAAACATAACATTGAAGAGTCTATAAATAAAATTGGAGGAAATGAGCAAAGCAAAGATGTATAATTGTGCAGTAGAGTCAGGCTCATGCCCCAAGAGAGAGGCTTCTACATTATCCTATGGGAATATCAAAAAAGAGCCATGGAAAGTAGAGAGGAGATTTAAGGAAAATCTTCCTGAAATGAATGACACTTGAGCTGAATTTTAAAAGATGAATAATAGCAATATCACATAAAAAGAAACTTATATGCTGGCAAAGAGAAATAGATCAGGAAACATTCAGACAGTAAAACAATATCTTTAGACATATTAACAAGTATACTGGGGGATCACAGGAAGTGACCAGAAAGTTAAGCAATAGCCAACTCCTCATTGCTTACTGACGATAAAATGAAAAGACTTATATGATAATCTAAAGAGTATAAACTGTACACCAAAATTTGTGTCAAGACATAAAAATATTTTAAGTAGGTTATACCATGAAAACTTGATGGCTTAGAAAAATCACTTAGAGTGTAGATGAGAAGAGTTAGAAGGTAGGAAGATATAAGGATATAAATAGAGGAATGAGACCAGAAACTGAGGCTTCAGAGGTCAGTAATTAGAACATTGGGAACCAGGAACAGGATAAGTAGTTTTTTTGGAGAAAATATAATAAATATAATCATAGAGACATTTGGTTAGAATTTCTCATATCCATAGGTACATGGAATTTATGTATACAAATCTTGTGCATATCAGAGAATTCCTGGCTAGAATTTTTAATTTGGAACATACAGGTATGTTCCAAAGGACAAAGGTAAATAAAAAAAAAATTATTCAAATGCCACCTTTAACATGAGATGAACAAAAGGCTGAGTAAAGAGCTTGGAAAATATTGAAATATAAGGATAAACATCAGAGACATCTAAAAAATGTATTGAGAAGAAATGGCCAAGAATTAGGACCATAAAAGTCGATGTGGTGGTTGCCAACAATGCCAGGTAGTCAAACAAAAGATAAGTGCTCCCAACTTTTAAAATTGGAAGGTTATCAGTATATTCATCTATAATTATACAGCTTTATGGCCTTGGGTAAGTTATGTCTCAGATAATTTGGTCAAAACCAATAGAAAATAGCCGTTACATTAAAGCTTTCATGAAGAATTAAAAACAATATGCAAGTTTTCAAACCAGTCACTGTTTTAGAGAGGACATTTAAAAATGACTAATACATTTCCTATACCTGTAATCTGGAACTGAGATAAAGAGAGGAAAAGCTATGAATTGAAAGTTACATGACCAGAGAATAACAACCTTGAAACTTCAACCCAGCTCCCCAAATTTTACATCCAGTAGACCATAGTTAGCTTTCATGAATGCTGAGGATAAAAAGCAAACAAACAGCACTGTACTGATTTTTAAAAATATATAGAAAAACAAGTATGAGAAAAATTTTGGTATAAAAAAACAAATTGTGGCAGAAATAATAACAGTAGTGGGAAATATTCTAAATGTCCCATTATAACTCATTTCCCATATCCCATCAGTCACCTTGAAGTTAATTTTTTTTAAACTGCTGAATATTTATTTATTTATTATACTTTAAGTTCTAGGGTACATGTGCACAACATACAGGTTTGTTACATGTGTATACATGTGCCATGTTGGTGTGCTGCACCCGTTAACTCATCATTTACATTAGGTATATCTTGTAATGCTATCCCTCCCCCCTCCCCCTTCCCCACAACAGGGCCTGGTGTGTGATGTTCACCTTCCTGTGTCCAAGTGTTCTCATTGTTCAATTCCCATCTATGACTGAGAACATGCAGTGTTTGGTTTTCTGTTCTTGTGAAAGTTCGCTGAGAATGATGGTTTCCAGCTGTATCCATGTCCCTACAAAGGGCACAAACTCATCCTTTTTGATGGCTGCATAGTATTCCATGGTGTATATGTGCCACATTTTCTTAGTTCAGTCTGTCACTGATGGACATTTGGGTTGATTCCAAGTCTTTGCTATTGTGAATAGTACCGCAATAACCATACGTGTGCATGTGTCTTTATAGCAGCATGACTTATAATCGTTTGGGTATATACCCCGTAATGGGATGGCTGGGTCGAATGGTAATTCTAGTTCTAGATCCTTAAGGAATCGCCACACTGTTTTCCACAATGGTTGAACTAGTTTACAGTCCCACCAACAGTGTAAAAGTGTTCCTATTTCTCCACATCCTCTCCAGCACCTGTTGTTTCCTGATTTTTTAATGATTGCCATTCTAACTGGTGTGGGATGGTATCTTATTGTGGTTTTGATTTGTATTTCTTTGATGGTGAGTGATGATGAGCATTTTTTCATATGTCTGTTGGCTGCATGAATGTCTTCTTTTGAGAGTGTCTGTTCATATCCTTTGCCCACTTTTTGATGAGGTTGTTTGTTTTTTTCTTGTAAATTTGATTGAGTTCTTTGTAGGTTCTGGATATTAGCCCTTTGTCAGATGAGTGGATTGCAAAAATTTTCTCCCAATCTGTAGGTGGCCTGTTCACTCTGCTGGTAGTTTCTTTCGCTGTGCAGAAGCTCTTTAGTTTAATTAGATCCCATTTGTCAATTTTGGCTTTTGTTGTCGTTTCTTTTGGTGTTTTAGACATGAAGTCCTTGCCCATACCTATGTCCTGAATGGTATTACCTAGGTTTTCTTCTAGGGTTTTTATGGATTGGAATTCTCTAATCCATCTTGAATTAATTTTCACATAAGGAGTAAGGAAAGGATCCAGTTTCAGCTTTCTACTTATGGCTAGCCAATTTTCCCAGCACCATCTATTAAATAGGGAATCCTTTCCCCATTTCTTGTTTTTGTCAGATTTTTCAACGATCAGATGGCTGTAGATGTGTGGTATTATTTCTGAGGACTCTGTTCTGTTCCATTGGTCTATATCTCTGTTTTGGTACCAGTACCATGCTGTTTTTGTTACTGCAGCCTTGTAGTATAGTTTGATGTCAGGTAGCGTGATGCCTCCAACTTTGTTCTTTTGGCTTAGGATTGTCTTGGCAATGTGGGTTCTTTTTTGGTTCCATATGAACTTTAAAGCAGTTTTTTCCAATTCTGTGAAGAAAGTCATTGGTAGCTTGATGGGGATGGCATTGAATCTATAAATTACCTTCGGCAGTATGGCCATTTTCACAATATTGATTCTTCCTATCCATGAGCATGGCATGTTCTTCCATTTGTTGTGTCCTCTTTTATTTCACTGAGCAGTGGTTTGTAGTTCTCCTTGAAGAGGTCCTTTACATCCCTTGTAAGTTGGATTCCTAGGTATTTGATTCTCTTTGAAGCTATTGTGAATGGGAGTTCAGTCATCATTTGGCTCTCTGTTTGTCTGTTACTGGTGTATAAGAATGCTTGTGATTTTTGCACATTGATTTTGTATCCTGAGACTTTGCTGAAGTTACTTATCAGCATAAGGAGATTTTGGGCTGAGACGATGAGGTTTTCTAAATATACAATCATGTCATCTGCAAACAGGGACAATTTGACTTCTTCTTTTCCTAACTGAATACCCTTGATTTCTTTCTCTTACCTGATTGCCCTAGCCAGAATTTCTAACACTATGTTGAATAGGAGTGGTGAGACAGGGCATCCCTGTCTTGTGCCAGTTTTCAAAGGGAATGCTTCTATTTTTTGCCCATTCAGTATGATATTGGCTGTGGGTTTGTCATAAATAGCTCTTATTATTTTGATATACGTTCCATCAATACCAAATTTATTGAAAGTTTTTAGCATAATTTTGTCAAAGGTCTTTTCTGCATCTATTGAGATAATCATGTGGTTTTTGTCTTTGGTTCTGTTTATATGCTGGATTTCGTTTATTGATTTGCGTATGTTGAACCAGTCTTGCATCCCTGGGATGAAGCCCACTTGATCATGGTGGATAAGCTAATGGGTCTTGACTCTTTATCCAATTTGCCAGTTGTGTCTTTTAATTGGACCATTTAGTCCATTTACATTTAAGGTTAATATTATTGTGTGTGAACTTGACCCTGTCTTTATGACATTAGCTGGTTATTTTGCTTGGTAGTTGATGCAGTTTCTACCTAGCATTGATGGACTTTACATTTTGACATGTTTTTGCAATGGCTGGTACCTGTTGTTCCTTTCCATGTGCAGTGCTTCCTTCAGGATCTCTGTAGGGCAGGCCTGATGGTGACAAAATCTCTCAACATTTGCTTTTTCTGTAAAGGATTTTATTTCTCCTTCACTTATGAAACTTAGTTTGGCTGGATATGACATTCTGGTTTGAAAATTCTTTAAGAACATTAAATATCGGCCCCACCTCTCTTCTGGCGTGGAGAGTTTCTGCTGAGACATCTGCTGTTAGTCTGATGGGCTTCCCTTTGTGTGTAACGCGACCTTTCTCTCTGGCTGCCTTTAACATTTTTTCCTTCATTTCAACTTTGGTGGATCTGACAATTATGTGTTTTGGAGTTGCTCTTCTCGAGGACTATCTTTGTGGCGTTCTCTGTATTTCCTGAATTTGAATGTTTGCCTGCCTTACTAGGTTGGGAAAGTTCTCCTGTATGATATCCTGCAGAGTGTTTTCCCACTTGTTTCCATTTTCTCTGACACTTTCAGGCACACCAATCAGACGTAGATTTGGTCTTTTCACATAATCCCATATTACTTGGAGGCTTTGTTCATTTCTTTTTACTCTTTTTTGTCTGTACTTCTCTTCTCGCCTCATTTCATTCATTTGATCTTCAATCGCTGATACTCTTTCTTCCAGTTGATGGAGTCAATTACTGAAGCTTGTGCACTTGTCATGTAGTTCTCGTGTTGTGGTTTTCATCTCTATTAGTTCTTTTAAGGACTTCTCTACATTGGTTATTCTAGTTAGCCATTCGTCAAGTCGTTTTTCAAGGTTTTTAGTTTCTTTGTGCTGGTTACGTAGTTCCTCCTTTAGCTCTGAGAAGTTTGATCGACTGAAGGCTTCTTCTCTCGACTTGTCAAAGTCATTCTCCGTCCAGCTTTCTTCCATTGCTGGCAATGAGCTGCGTTCCTTTGGAGGGGGAGATGCACTCTGATTTTTTGAATTTCCAGCTTTTCTGCATTGTTTTTTCCCTATCTTTGTGGTTTTATCTGCCTTTGGTCTTTGATGATGGTGACATACTGATGGGGTTTTGGTGTAGGTGTCCTTTCTGCTTGTTAGTTTTCCTTCTAACAGTCAGGACCCTCAACTGTAGGTCTGTTGGAGTTTGCTTGATGTCCACTGCAGACCCTGTTTGCCTGGGTATCAGCAGTGGAGGCTGCAGAAGATAGAATATTGCTGAATAGCGAGTGTTGCTGTCTGATTCTGCTCTGGAAGCTTCATCTCAGGGTTGTACCCTGCCGTGTGAGGTGTGAGGTGCCAGTCTGCAGCTAGTGGGGGATGTCTCCCAGTTAGGCTACTCAGGGGTCAGGGACCCACTTGAGCAGGCAGTCTGCCCATTCTCAGATCTCAACCTCCGTGTTGGGAGATCCACTGCTCTCTTCAAAGCTGTCAGACAGGGGCATTTACCTCTGCCAAGGTTTCTGCTACTTTTTGTTTAGTTATGCCCTGTCCCCAGAGGAGGAGTCTACAGAGGCAGGCCAGCCTCCTTGAGCTGTGTTGGGCTCCACCCAATTCAAGCTTCCCAGTTGCTTTGTTTACCTACTTAAGTCTTA
The DNA here is from genome assembly GCF_003255815.1 of Theropithecus gelada. Classification (NCBI taxonomy): domain Eukaryota; kingdom Metazoa; phylum Chordata; class Mammalia; order Primates; family Cercopithecidae; genus Theropithecus; species Theropithecus gelada. The sequence goes on along the minus strand of NC_037671.1, from coordinate 64,248,611 downwards.
GCAATGGTGGGCGCCCCTTCCCCAGCCTCTCTGCCGCCTTGCAGTTAGATCTCAGACTGCTGTGCTAGCAATGAGGGAGGCTCCATGGGCATGGGACCTTCTGGGCCAGGTGTGGGATATAATCTCCTGGTGTGCCATTTGCTAAGACCCTTGGTAAAGTGCAGTATTAGGGTTGGAATTACCCGATTTTCCAGGTGTTGTGTGTCTCAACTTCCTTTGGCTAGGAAAAGGAATTCCCTTCCCCCTTGTACTTCCCAGGTGAGGCGATGCCTTGCCCTGCTTCAGCTCTTGCTGGTTGGGCTGCACCCGTGAACCAGCGCCAACTTTCTGACAGGCCCCCGTGAGATGAACCCAGTACCTCAGTTGAAAATGCAGAAATCTGCCGGGTGCTGTGGCTCACGCCTGTAATCCCAGTACTTTGGGAGGCCGAGGCAGGTGGATCACAAGGTCAGGAGATTGAGACCATCCTGGCTAACATGGTGAAACCCCGTATCTACTAAAAAAAAAAATACAAAAAATTAGCCAAGCGTGGTGGTGGGCACCTGCAGTCCCAGCTTCTCGGAAGGCTGAGGCAGGAGAATGGTGTGAACCCAGGAGGCAGAGCTTGCAGTGAGCCGAGATTGCCGCACTGCACTCCAGCCTGCGTGACAGAGCAAGACTCCATCTCAAAAAAATAAAAGAAAATGCAGAAATCACCCGTGTTCTGTGTCACTCATGCTGGGAGCTGGAGGCTGGAGTTGTTCCTATTCATTCATCTTTGGTGTGCCCCCACTGCTCCAAGTTAAAACGTTTGACTGTTTTTTCTCTCATTTCTAATTGTTCATTTCAAAATTATGCAGTAATGACACTTATATTCCTCTCTTCTCTCTCTCCACTTGTTATTTCTAATTGTTTCAAATTTCATTATAGTGGAGTAATGACATTTACACTACTTTTTCTTTCAAAGCTACAAAGTAAGGAAAAGAAACAGAATTCTGTCTTTGACAAAACCAGGATATCTACAATACCAAAACTTAGCATGAGTAAGTAGAGAGCAGACAGAGAGTTGTTAAGTGACTTAGCAGTGCTGAGAGAAGTTAGAATTAAGAAACTACAGAAGCAGATATTAATGGGAAATATTTTGACTTATCTGGGAAAACTCAGGAAAAGCTTGGTAATTGATAGAGGTTACTAGTGACTGAAAACGAAGAGCTACTTTGAAAGTGTGTTCAAAAAAAAAAAAAATATTAAGTTCTGTGGGCCACCTGACTTTGTACAGTCTAAAGGATGTCCCTCCCTGACCCATATAAAAGACAATAGGTACAAAAATTAAGCCAAAATGTCACTGACCTATTAAATGCAAACACAAAGGAGATAAAGCAGAAGTGTTAGGTAGTATGACATACCTAGAGCACTCTTCTTACATTCATGTTTAGAATGCCCACTGTCAGGTCATTGGATGATAGAACCAGAAGAGGTCTACAGACTTGGCCAGTAGGAGTTCACATGTAATAAGGATATTGGCTATACAAGCTATCTATAATGGATCTCAATAATTAATACATTGTGTCCAGATGTAGAGTTCTTCCAATTGGCTTCTTAATCTGTTATACTTAAATTTGAATCGAGGGACAAAAATTATGTGATGTTTTAGAAGGATTTCCAGCATAAAAGATAAATCCCAAAAGTGCAGCATAAGGGAAGCTCAGAATTTTTCCAGGAATATTCTGTGGCACAGTCTCACTGTTAAAAATACAAACAAAAATAATAGCAATATTTAAATTAAAAAAAAAAGCCTCTCAGTACAATGCTAAAAGTTTGTTGGTTGCATGCTTGGTGGGGACTCAGAACGCTTCATAGAACTTCCATTTTTGGAATAGGATGACGACTCATTGTTTCTATTAGAAAAGATTCCACAGTGCAAATTCATAAAGGCAGAAAGTGTTGCATTATCTATGGGGGTATCTCTTTTGTGCTGAAATAAAATTACAATTTTAAATAGGACTTACCATAATACACTTTTATTTTGGCTGGAATAAAATTTTGAGACACATGTCTTTGAAATTACAATACTTTCATTTAGAGATACTCAGATTATGAATAATTTCCATGTTTTTAAACCCTGTTCTTTTTCTCTGCCACCAAATAAAGCATATTTGAACTAAACTAAGACAAAGTTAGTCAACTAATTTTAAAAAGGAAATTATCTACAAATGTTGACTTTTTGTTATCAACACAAACATATTTCTTTGCAAAGGGCCTAAAACACTAGAGAGCCAAGACATGACATCTAAGAATATGACTATGACATAAGAATTACATCTGTTTCACATTCTAAAATAATGTCACTGAGCATTAAGTTTAAAACTCTTTAGCTTTATCATTGATTATGAATTATTTTTGAGATAAATTATTAGGCCTATTTTGACACATTCCATAATTGTTCAGTCCAACTAAGAAGGTGTAGTTCAAGCAATAGCTCCTGATCGAACCACAGAATCTTGGATATACATTCCTTAAAATATTTATTCTTCCAAAATATTTGGTTTTTTAATGCAGTTATCAAATTGGGGATCTACAAATGCATGGATAGTTTATTGTGACTGGTGATTGTATGTTGTAGTCAACTGCTTATTTTAAATACCACAGAATGAGAATATTTGATGTATATTGAGTAATATCTGATTAGAAACTCATCTACCACCGCTATAGGTTATTATTCCATTAAAGCAATTTATAAGGTTGATATGATATTACAAAATATTTATTTACTTTATGTTCTGCACCTTCTACAATAACATAGCATTAATCAATTTCATGCAATAGCCCATTTCTAGATTATGGTTGCCAGAAAAAATAATGCACAATACCCTATACCTGATATAGGCTCAAGAACAGTACCTTTATGATATAAATATAATGGCACTTGATTTGTATTTTTATGTCGAAGAAAACATGTTAAAGTTATAATTTGGGGGAAAAACCTGTCATAGGAATATAACTTTTTCCTAAATAATTTGTAAGTAACAAAAAGGAAATCTTAAAGAAAACTTTCAGATATTTTGCTCAAAATAGATACAATATTTTAAGAAATTACATGACTATGTAATTTTCGTGCATTTTTCTAATCCAGATAAAATTTTTCTTTTATCTAAAAATTCTACTTTTCTAGTAATTTTTATGCTACTAATTGTAATAGCTTTTCTGATCTCAGGAACAGTAAAACTTATAACAAATGTCTTTTTATGTTTGAATTTTGATTTCTATGACTGAGTAGGCAATAATTAACTACACTGTCAAATAACTTAGGGGAAAATTCAGAGATAAGAATAATGTCAGTGGTAGGTAGGTAAGTCTAGAATTAGAAAATCTGGGAAATAATTAAACTCCATAGATTTGATGAGAGATTCTAAATAAGATTAAAATGTTCAATGGTTAGTAAACATTTCCATAACATGACATAATGTATCATTTACATCAAGACATTGTATGATCCAAGTTGTTACTTGGATCATTGTAATAGTGGTGTAGGTTACGAAATCACAGAGGCCTATTAGTTTAGTTAACATTTCCCATGATCATTTAAACCCATGATAGAAAATATTCCAATAGAATAGGTGCTGATAAAGAAAAAATAAGAAATCAATATTCTAATGGAGATATTCTAAGGAGTCAATGAAGTCAAAAAATTTAAAAGTAAGAGTAACTGACTAAGACAATTGAGAGCAGAGTCAAATAACAGATGTAGGAGTTTGTTGGTGGAGGTTGAGCAGTTTTAGAGAAGAATAAGATCATTATTTTTTGTTTTAGAATTGAGTGGCTAATATAGAATAGATGAAAATGTCACTAGAGTTTAAGGGACTGGGACGCCAGTTTGTCAGAGGGATAATCCAAGTAGCTTTTTACATTATCTTTTATGAGAAACTGAGAAGCAGAAGCAAAGAATGGGAGGCCAGGGATAGAGTGATGAAGATGTTGGTAGATAATATAGAAAGGAATAAAAAGGTGTGTGTGGCTAAGTTTAAGTACCAAAGAGCAATGGTATTTTGGACAATATCAGAGGGAAATGGTCTGGATAATTCTCAATAAAGTATGTGGAATGCCATCCTCATATCACAGTCCTAATGACTGAGGAATGTGGAGAAAATTTCCCTTAAATTGAGAGGGTAACATTAAGATAATTTGTTCTCAGGAAGAAACAAAATTTAATTGAAACATTCAGCAATGACTATGCAGTCAAGTTTGTTAACTAAGGAGTATGCACAATACCCTATACCTGATATAGGCTCAAGAACAATGCCTTTATGACATGTAAATATAATGGCACATGTGGGAAATCTTAGGAGGAAAGGCAACTGAAGGAAGTTGGACTTGGAAAGAGGAAGTCCAGAAAATATGGGAACAAGTGCAATATGAGAGGATATATGATTTATAGTCATACATCTGGGCCAAAGATCTAGGACTACAAGAATATGGAATATGGTTAAAGGAGCCAAAATTTAGACAGCTGTCAGTCCCGGAAATTGGACTGCATAGGAATTGAATGAGAAGGACTCTGGGTCTTTTTAGGATTTAATTGTTCCTGGAATACACTGTAATTTCAAGGGAGTCTCTGAAGCAGTCTTATTATTACTATTTTTACTATTTCTCCTCTTCTTATGCAGTCAAATTTAATCAGGCACTAGGTCTATTAATTATATCTCTTGACTATTTTATTATCTCTCCTTCCTCCCTTCACCATTGCTGCTGCCACCACCTTAGCTTGTGTTAATCCTCTTTGAAAAGAAGTTAAAAGTTAAAGCAATTAAGATCTACACACTGGAGCTTGGCTGATTTTTTAAAACACAGATCTTCCTTATTACTCTTCTGTTAAAAATATATAAAGGTCTTCTCACTGTTTATTAAATGCCTTGGCATGTTGTACAAGGATCTTTATAATCTGGAAACTTTCTAGTGTCATTTCCTGCCTGTGGACATATTCAGCCAAAGCTTTAACAGCGTCAAACTGCTAATATTTCTCCAAACACAATGTAATTAGTTAGTCAATGCTTTGACTTGCTTAATTGTTATCTACACCGCAAGGCTTTTTACATAATAGACTACTTTCTGTTGAATAAATAACCGAGGAAATCATACTGATTGAATGCTGTCACTAAAATTTCCAAGGAAAATTTATGTCAAAAGTTTTAAAAGTAAGGAGAGTTAATTAACAAAATATTTATTTTATAGGGTTAATAACCCACAAGACAGTGACTAGAAAGCTAGCCATAAAAGGAATCCATACATTTCAGCAGATATTTCCAAGACTCATTTAATCTACAAACTCCCCCTTTGGAAAGAAATAATTCAGGAGAAATAATAATCCCTCTGGCATGATCAGTAATGGCCATAGCTTCAGTGTTGTATTTGGTGAAACCTGTTCAATGTCATTTTTTGAAAGCTTTAAAGGAAATAATGGTACCTGTTGGGTGGCAGAGCTCTTAGTGTGGGCACGACAGCCCTTTCTTTGTCTTCTTTTCATCTAATTCCATTAGAGTCAGTCACCTACATGTCAGGGTAGTAGCTTTGATGAAAGAGTTATGTTAAGGCTTAATCTAGATAAAGTGCAGTCTATACTAACCTGTCAGTGGTAATGCTGATAGAATGTGGCCTGAAATAAAAACCACCTTTCTCTGCAAAGACATGCTACCTTTCTGTAATTCTGAAGATTCAAAATGATGTAAAATTCCTGAGTGCATTTGCTTATGTGTAACAATTTAAATACTTGGGAAATGTAGCATGCCTGTGCTCCATTGTCCACATTTCAAGATGTATTATATGAGCTTATTTTAATTTCTAAAGCCATTTGTCAATTAACTTGTGGCATTTTAATTTTTCCTGTTTTGAAATAATAGAACAAACTGATATTGTACTTTTTGGTGATGTGACCCTGTTGAATTCCTTATTAATTATTAATTTTGGTTGAGTGGCTTGTCTAATTTAAATATGAAAATAAATCACCTTTACACTTGCTATTAGTATAATTATATATCCTGACTGAAAATCTGAGACTCATGTCCATTTTTTTAATATTTTAGTTGGAAAAAATAGTCTGCTCTAGTAATCAAGCAATGAGTATACTTAATGGAGGAAATTATTAGTACTTAGTCAAGGGACTACTCAAAGATTATCCAAAGTATTAAAAGTTCTCCTGCTTTCTCACTTCCTCTTTGCTCATATAACCTTTACAGTTTAGAAGAGATATATTAATAATTATCCAATAACAGTGTGATCTTTAATATTATTAAACATATAATTATATAGAATCTGTCATAGTAATTATCCAGTAAAGCGGTTTCTTCACAGTTATTCTACTTTAGCATTAATTATAACAAAGCAACCATTTCATTGTATGAAACTATTGAAACACATTTTCTTACATTTTCTATTTTTCAGTGTATCATCCTTATTTTGTTTCTCCTTTCTTTTCTTCCTTCTACCTTTTCTTTGCCCCTTTATTTTGGAAGTTTTTTCTACTTTTGTCCATTTTAAGGCAGTTTATTTCTCCTTTCACCTGTACCTACATGAATTTTCTATTTTCTTAAAAAAAAGCTTCAAGAATCTTGAAGGTAATGAATTATTGAATCATGTGACCATATAAGTAAAATATCTACTTATATATGGTAGGACTTGGCACTGTGAGGCCTGAAAGACTTGAGCCTGTTTTCCAAGAGCTTAATATATTGTAAAGGATTTAAGACATACAAATGAATAGGTGAATCCAAAGGCAATCTATGATGAACACCAGCTGAGTGACATAACATGTAGTTAATATTAATAGAAGAAATATCTTTAGACAATTATTAGCTAGTTGCAAAATAAATGGAGGCACTTTGAATGATATCAGATAATAATGTACCTTTTAATAATGTAAATGTCACTTGTGAAGTGAGGGCCATAATAGTCTTATCTACTTAACAATTATATTTTAAAGCCAGAGAGTACAACAGATGATGCCTAAAGACATGATTAACAGTCTAAAGAATTTTTACATGAATATATTCTGCTTAAAGAAATCCAGAGATATGCTTTTCTATCTGTTTATTAGATTTTATACAAATATATCACTGATGATCACCCTTATCACTTGTCAGTATGCAGTTAACAAGAGAATACAGAAGGCCGATTAGAAATCATAATGATACTATTGATAAAGAACATGGCAGCACTGAGCATAACATTTGTAAAAAAAGGAATTTTCTCTAGAATAAAGAAGAAAATTAGCCTTCGTGTAGATATGGTAAAAAATAAGTACCCAGCTAAAATATTTAGCAAAACACATCATATAATATTTGAAGATAGGCATAATATTTGTTATCTATTACTGCACAAAAATATTACCATGCACTTAGTGGTTAAAACATACACACACACACTCACAGAGACACACACACATATTTGTGATCTCTGAATTTCTGTGGGTAAGAAGTCCAGTACAAATCAATTGAGTCCTTTGTTTAGGCTCTTACTTGCATAAAAATATGGACTGGATCTGTGAGATCCTTTGAAGTGAAAGCTCCCGAATGCTGGCAATTGAATGTGGCTACCCTCAGTTCCTGCTGCATGGCCTTCCCATATGGTGGCCTATAATATGGTAGCTTGCATTTTCAATGCCAGCAGAGAAGAAATTAATCTAGCAAGATGGATGTTACAATGTTATGTAGCATAATAATGTACAGACAATCAGATATTCTCATTAGTTAAAAGCCAGTAACAGGTCCTGTCAACATTCAAGGTAGAGATTACACAAGGACATGTACACGGCAGGCAAGTCACAGTTTTTGACTTTCTTTTTTTTTTTTTTTTGATCTAATACAAGTGTAGCCATCTGTGCTCTCATGTATTATTGGCATGAAATTAATTAACAATATGAACTCATATTGTTAATTAATTGCTAGAGCAGCATCAGGGCCTATGCTACATAAAATCCAAAGTCATGAAAATATTTATATTTTTATGAATAATATTTAATTTTTTTAATTTTTACATTGTTTTGTCTATGATTCATGTGTTTACTTCATGGCTGAACTATTAAAGTGGAACTAAAGTACTCAAAATGACCTAAATATGCTCTTTACTATACTAGCTGCCTTAGTTTGCTAGGGTTGCCATAAAAAAATACCGCAGACTGAATTACTTAAATAGCAAAGATTTATTTTCTCACAGTTCTGGAGGCTGGTAGTCTGAGATCAAAGATGGCAGGTTTATTTTTTTCTGAAGTCTCTGCTTGGATTGCAGATGGTCACCCTTTTTCTGACTCTTTACATGGTTGCCCTTCTGTGCATGTGCCCTGGTCTGTATTTGTAGACATTTCCTCTTCTTATAAAGACCAATTGGATTAGGGCCAACTGTCGTGGTCTCACTTTAATGTAATCACGTCTTTAAAGTCCTGTTTCCAAATAAAGTCACATTTTGAGGTACTAGGGGTTAGAGCCTCAACATTGGGAATTTTAGGGTGAGGGATAAAATTCCTCTCATAACACTACGTGTGTAAAGTATGGAGAGAAATGAAACAGTTCCTGCCTAGAAGAACATAGGCCAGCATCCTTATCTAACAATAGAATGCAAACCAAATTGTATTTCTTAGCAACACAATCCTTTTCTTTGTCCTAGACCTTGGAGAGCTCTATGACAATGATAGTGACATGAGGCAATGGGTGCAACCACAAAGAGCAGCATTAAGAAGTATTATGCTGGTTCATGGCCTTTTGCAAGTAATTTGCTATTAGTAATAAAAGTATCTTATATAATTTAATTATTAAGTAATTTGCACTAACATTAATCTATTTAATAAAAACATATTTTACAAATGTCTTTTAGGTTAAAGATTAAAATCAAAACAAAATTATAGAATATCAATAAAATAGTGGGAGGAAAATTCTAAATATCAACCAATATAAGTTAAATATCAAATTTAACACTGGAAATATTTTCCTGAAAAATTAGACTTTCTATAATCTAATTATTAAGAGACTATGTCCAAATATTTTAAATAAGAAAAATATAATGTATTACATGTTGACTCAAAATACATAATCTCCTAAAATGTAAAGAAAATACAATTAAATGCATATATATGTGTTTGTGTATTTAAAACAGAATAGCACGTTTGAATGAAGCATGCTATAGAACATTACTATCTAATCAAACTATTACTATTTGTGGTAGACTGAGGGCTTATACTTATTCTTCTAGTTACTAGAAGGAATGCTGTTAGACAGCTTTCTTCATCCAATTTTCTTCAACAATCACCTAGTCAGAGCAATATCTCATTTATTTCCTGAGGCAGCCTGAATCCAATCAGTCACTTAGTTCCCCAAATCTTGACAATCTTAAATAGTCATTCTAGCTTCAAAACTTCCTACAGGTTGAGTTAAAAACTTTCTTGGTATTATACCAGAACTGAAATTGTCCCTCTGCCCCATTATCTCTCCTTCCCTTTCCTCTACAGATGAAGATCCTAAGAGCACTCTCTAATAACCTTCTGCATGTTAATCTTTACCTCAGAGTTTTCAATACAGTTACACAGTCGTTACTTTTTCTGATGCTTGGAGCATTTTTCAAAATGTCTGCATGTGATTTTGATGTTCTACAAATGTTTTCCATACATTTTTTTTAGTATCAAATTGAGTAAATAGGTCATAAACTTATTTTATATAATCATTGTCAAAAATGTCATACTAAAAAATACATAATATTCTATGTTTTTCCATAATGAATCAGCAACAGATTCTATCAAATATTGTAAACTCAAGAAACGTTTTGAAGATTAGGTGTGAATACTGCCAAAGTTTCACTTAGGACAAAGTTCAGAGCCCTGATCATATGGTTTATTAAATAGGAAAAAATGAAAATAGCATTTAGCTAAACAAAGAGGAACACCAAAATACCCAAGGAAGCAAATAGATAGAATTGGTAATAATAAATGAGTATTAAAAATTACTAAACAGGCCGGGCGCGGTGGCTCAAGCCTGTAATCCCAGCACTTTGGGAGGCCGAGGCGGGCGGATCACGAGGTCAGAAGATCGAGACCATCCTGGCTAACATGGTGAAACCCCGTCTCTACTAAAAATACGAAAAAAAAAAAAAACTAGCCGGGCGTGGTGGCGGGCGCCTGTAGTCCCAGCTACTCGGAGGCTGAGGCAGGAGAATGGCCTGAACCTGGGAGGCGGAGCTTGCAGTGAGCCGAGATCGCGCCACTGCACTCCAGCCTGGGTGACACAGCGCGAGACTCCGTCTCAAAAAAAAAAAAAAAAAAAAAAAAAAAAAAAAAAAAAAAAAAAAAAAATTACTAAACAATAAATTTTAGAGATAAAAATAAAAAAATAAAATTTATATAAAGAATATGAGGAAAAATAATCCACTAGTAACCTATTAGAAGATATATAGAAGAAAGAACAAAATAGTAATATTAAAAATGATAAAAATAAGAAAAAGTCTACAAATCAGTATACGGCAGATGAAGAACAAAGGAAACATAAGAAATAGGTTCTCCTATAATGACAGACTATTTGAAAATGAGTAATATAAGTGAAGGAAAATAAATCTTGAATAAGGAAAGACATAATAGAAAATAAATACCCTGGTATTCTGGCATTAACATAACAAAACCACATAACCTACATGTAGGAGAGTGATTTATTTTAAAATATCCATCTTATTAGTGTGGATGTAATTGGGCATAGATATCTTGGTAGGAGATAAATTGTCTTCATATAAAGGATGAGAAATATGTGCTTTTATACAAAATTGAAAAGAGTATTAAAACTCCTAAATTAACAACCAGAAAATCTACACCTTGGTAAATCTTCCTGAAATAAGAAAAAGAAAAAAGAAGGAAAAAAAAAAAGTAAAACAAAGAGTAAATATAAAATAATATAAAAAGAAATAATATCAGATATAAGTGTTCACACTATTTCCCCCCATAATGACAGGTGATATGGCTTGGCTGTACTCCCACCCAAATCTTATCTTGAATTGTAGTTCCCATAATCCCTATGTGTCATGGGAAGGAACCGGTGGGAAGTGATTGGATCATGGTGGTGGTTCTCCCATGCTGTTCTCGTGATAGTGAGTGAGTTCTTCTGAGATCTGATGGTTTTGTAAACATCTGGCATTTCCCTTTCTGGCACTTCTCTGTCCTGCCACCTTGGGAAGAAGGACATTTTGCTTTCACTTCTTCCATGATTGTAACTTTCCTGAGGCCTCCTCAGCCATGTGTAACTGTGAGTCAATTAAATCTCTTTTCTTTATAAATTAACCAGTCTCAGGTATTTCTTCATAGCAGTGTGAGCATGAACTAATGCAATAAATAGGTACTGAGGTAATGGGACACTGCTGTAGAAATACCCAAAAATGTGGAAGCAGCTTTGTAACCAGTAGAGTTTGGAAGAGTTTGGAGGACTCAGAAGAAAACAGAAACATGTGGAAACGTTTGGAACTTCCTAGAGACATGTTGAATAGTTTTGAGCAAAATGCTAATAGTGATTTGGACAATGAAGTCCAGCCTGAGGTGGTCTCAGATGGAGTTGAGGAACTTCTTAGGAACTGGAGCAAAGGTGACTCTTGCTATGCCTTAGCAAACCATTTTGGTGACATTTTGCCTGTGCTCTAGAGATCTGTGGAACTTTGAACTTAGAAAGACATGATGTAGGATATTTGGTGGAAGAAATTTCCAAGTGGCAAAATGCTCAAGAGGAAGCAGAGCATAACAATTTAGAAAATTTGCAGCCTGATGATGCAATCAAAAAGAAAAACCCATTTTCTGGGGACAAATTCAAGCCTACTAAAGAAATTTGCATATGTAAAATAGAACAGAATGTTAATCACCAAGATAATGAGGAAAATGTCTCCAGGGTTTGTAAGAGACCTTTACAGCAGTCCTTCCCATTACATGCCTGGAGGCCTAAGTGGGAAAAATGGTTTCCTGGGCTGGGCCCAGGGCTTTCCTGCTCTGTGCAGCCTCAGAACATGGTTCCCTGCATCCCAGCTGCTTCAGCTCCAACCATGGCTAAAAGGGGCCAAGGTACAGCTCGGGCCATTGCTTCAGAGGGTGCAATCCCCAAGCTTTGTGACTTGCATGTGGTGTTGAGTCTGTGGGTATCCAGAAGTCAAGTGAGGTTTGGGAACCTCTGCCTAGGTTTCAGAGGGTGTATGGAAATGCCTCAATGTCCAGGCACAAGTTTGCTGCAGGGGTGGAGACCTCATGGAGAAACTGCTAGGACAGTGCAGAAGGGAAATGTGGGTTCAGAGCCCCCACCCAGAGTCCATACTAAGGCACTGCCTACTGGAGCTGTGAGAAGAGGGCCACTGTCCTCCAGCCCCCCAAACAGTAGATACACCAAAGGCTTACACCATGTACGTAGAAAAACTGCAGACACTCAATGCCAACTCATGAAAGCAGGCAGGAGGGGCAGGGTATCCTGCAAAGTCACAGAGGTAGAGCTTCCCAAGGCTGTGGGAACCCTTCTCCTGTATCGGTATGCACTGGATGAGAGACATGGAGTCAAAGGAGATCATTTTGGAACTTTAAGGTTTAATGTCTGTTCTATTGGATTTCAGAATTGCATGGGGCTTGTAGCCCCTTTGTTTTGGCTAGTTTCTCCCATTTGGAACAGGTATGTTTACACAATGCCTGTACCCCCATTGTACCAAGGAATTAACTAACTTGCATTTGTTTTTACAGGCTCATAGGTAGAAGGATCTTGCCGTGTCTCAGATAAGACTTTGGACTTGGATTTTTGAATTCATGCTAGAATGAGTTAAGCCTTTGAGGACTGTTGAGAATGCGTGTTTTTATTTTGAAATGTGAGAACGTGAGATTTGGGATGGGCTAGAGGTGGAATGATATGGTTTGGCTATGCACTCACCCAAATCTCATCTTGAATTTTGGTTCCTGTAATCACCATGTGTCATGGGAGGAACCTGGTGGGAAGTGATTGGATCATAGGGGTAGTTTTCTCCGTGATGTTCTCATGATAGTGAGTGAGTTCTCAGGAGATCCGATATTTTTATAAGCATATACCATTTCCCCGCTGACACTTCTCTGTCCTGCCACCTTGTAAAGAAGGCCATTTTTGTTTCCCCTTCTACCATGATTGTAAGATTCCTGAGGCATCCCTAGCCATGTGGAACTGTGAGTCAATTAAACTACTTTTCTTTATAAATTACCCAGTCTTGGGTATGTCTTCATAGCAGCATGAGAACAGACTAATGTAACAGGTAATCATGTATTTTGTTTAGAAGCAAAACCTATCTATGTTCTATTTAGAATGGACAAATTTATTAAAGTGTAAGAAAAGTTTAGAATAATGGGCCAAGAAAGAGTGACAACATTAATAACAAGATGTGATTAGATTTAGAATTCAAGGGCCTAAATAGATGACATGAGACATTATGTAACCATAAGAAAAATGTAAGGGAAATATATAATAATAATTAACTTGTATCTTGCAAATAACTGCCTGAAAGAAATACTAAAGTTTTAGAAATGCAAAGCTAAGTTGATAAGCAATATTTTCATGGAAAATTCTAATATCACTCTTATAAACTAAATATTCTGGTGAAATGATAAATATAAAAAGTATGTTCCATTATTTATTTTATGTTAATATTTATACAGAGATGACATATGTGCATGTTTAATCATATATCTCTCAAATGGAGAACATATATTTTGTGTTTGGAGAGTATTTGCAAATATTTGTCATGTGCTTGGCTACAAAGTAAATATTTATCGATTAAAATAATTAGATATGTTCATATCACCATCTTTAGTCATATCTAATAAAGTAGAAATTAATAATCAATTTTTACCAAAAATATAAATGCAGTTAAAAAGCCAAAAAAATACTGTTAGATAATTTTTAGAGCAAAGAATAAATACATATTAAAAGTACAAATATGTAGGAAGCAACAAAAAGTAGAATGCACTATTCCAAAGTTTACAGGACACAATGAAAATGATTCACATGAAATAATGTAGTGTTAAATGATGTCACCATTGTAGAACGCAGAAAAAAGACACCTGTATCCTTATTTTGAAAAAGTTTTTGAATCATTCATATTAGGGAATTAACAAAAATTAAACTGACAAATGGAACTCTTCAAATGGTAAAATGAATAAATATTTTCAGAAACTGTTTCCTTTAGACTTACTCTTGAGACAAATCTCTTGGTTATCTGATTAAGAAAAAAGGAAGAAAACGTAAAATTTGACAGGTCTAAGAAGATATAAATAGTCTGATAGAAACAGAAGGACGCTGCCTGAAGCAAATTTGATTTCCTAAAAGAAACCAACAGTTTTCTGACAAAACAACCAAATATATGCAAAAACAAAACACTAAGATATTAATTAAAGAGATGTCAATTATAATTTCATAGCAAGGAACAGTTGAAGAAAGCAAGGATTATTTGAAGAAAATGTATTTAAAGAATTTAGCATCATCCCTGGTGTATAAAAAAATTAGTATTTTTTTTTTTTTAATTTTCGGGAAGAACAGGAAACCATGAGGAGAATATTTCCATGATTTATTCATATACTGCTCTCACTTATTTCACATGTTTTCTTTTGAAATGCCCTAGGAATTATTAGGAATCATTTCTAAGAGTAAGAGAATTAGTATTCAATGGACCATTATTATTTTTCTTGTTGCAATTGTTTACATCAGTTATTTTCTTTCCTAATGAGATGATTTTGAACTTTGACCTTGGGGGAAAATGTTTTCTTACAAATAATAATCTAAACATTGCTCAGAGACCTTTATCTTTAAATAAATTTCACAAAGTATTTTTTTCAAATGGTACTTTAAGTTATATGCTTAACTCAACAAAATAGTGCTATATTTACTTTAAATATACTCTTAAAAATAAGGAATACTACCATAAAAGTCAAAACTTTCTTCCTGTTGATACCTGAAATAAATTCTGAATCCAGAGAGAAGTTGAATTTAAAGTATAATTCTAGGATATAAAGATATATAAAGAGTAAATGTAAATTAAATTCTACTTAATGGAATAGAGTATCCAAAAACTAAAATCATTTTTTAAACCTAGTCATATTAGAATTCACTAACATATTACTATATGGAATGGATGTATTCCAGTTGTGTTGATTATAAATCACGAATATTCTTCTGAAATACATTATAAAATCAGAGGTCTTTTCCTGCAGAGAAAAACTCCTATTACATAAATTTGAAAATTTTGACAAGAAAGAGAAAGCAATGATGAATATTTTAGGATCAAGCTGTGTATTACTGAATAAATACCAGTGGGGCAAAGACTCCTGGGAGTTGTCAAATTTGTCAGATTTTAATTTCTAGCAATTTGATGACATTGCCATTATGTATTGATTATGAAATCTCTCCTTAAGCATCATCCAATCCCTGAATTGTCACATTGTCACTTACATTAATTAGGCATTTCTTTCCTCCACATTCTGTTTTTTTTTTTTTTTTCTTACATAGTCTGACAGACCTGGACTAAAATACAATAATACATCTTTAATTGTAACCATCTATCACTTAATGTCTTTTAGACACAAATATCTAAAGGGTACAGGGCTTCAATAAACTTCACTATCTGTAAAGTTTTAATGTATAGTTCCACTAGTAAGTTTACATAAACTATGAGGGAAAATACCTACATATAATAATTCTCATACAACAGTGGCATAAAGAAAAAATAGCAACCGAATATATGTTAAAAAAATTGGATAATATATTCTTTCTTCAATTTTGTGTTTTTAAAATATTAATATCTAAAACAAATTGGAAGCAGTAATGGACTAGATATTAAGTGAATAAAATCTGTGAATAATTTTCCATTGGGATATTATTTTTGTTTACCATCAAATAAAAAAAAAGGAGATAGTTCTTAGTTACTAAGGTGAAGAATGGTGTGTGTGTGCTTTAAAAGGTGAGTATCTGGGCTCTGTGGCTCATGTCTGTAATCCCAGCACTTTGGGAGCCCAAGATGGGTGAATCACCTGAGGTCAGGAGTTCAAGATGAGTCTGGCCAATGTGGTGAAACCCTGTCTCTACTAAAACAACAAAAAATGAGAGAGGTGAGGTGGGGCATGCCTATAATCCCAGCTACTTGGGAGGCTGAGGCAGGAGAATTGCTTGAATCTGGGAGGCAGAGGTTGCAGTGAGCCAAGATGGTACCACTGCACTCCATCCAGCCTGGGAGACAGAGACTCCATCTCAAAAAAAACAAAAAACAAAAAACAAAATAGTAAAATAAATCTGTTCTTCTGTGATTATGAGTAGACATGTTGAATTAATCACTTTTTAAAATTTTTTAGCCTAATATAGAACATATACTGTCCAATTTTAAATCAATGAATTATGATCATGGAGACAGAAAAAAGTAAGAGTTTTTTTCTTTAAAGTTTGCTTTGCACTTTATATTAAGTTTTTAAGCGCAAACATTTCCTGTGAATGCTGTGAAATCGTTTGGATCAATAACCAGATATTAGATATTGATAATTGATTACTAGTTTAACCAAACTCATTTTCTCTGTTTAAATATTTTCCATTCAAAGGTAATATAACCATATTCTTCAGGTTTCTAAGTTGAATAAATAGTCTAAAGAAATATTGCTCAATTAAGCTTATTGAATTCACAATAAGAATACCTTTTAACATAGTTTCTTTTTCAGTACTGTTTACTTGAGACTAAGAAATTACATAGCAGAGATCACAAAGTGGCGTATCTCAGATCAGAAGCTAGAATAGAATTGTAATATATGTGATGTAGATATTTAGCCAAGATGTGAAGTTTGAGCTGATATGACAAAAAAACTGAAATATGTCTCTTCTCTTAAAAATCTGAAGCTCTGAAATGCTCAGGTTATATTCCTCCATGACAAAATTTAGCAGACATTGAGAGGAATGTGATTTCCCTTAGATAAGACACAACTTGCTACATATTCAGAAGTTATTTCTGTCAACCATTTCAATAATTTGTATTAACTGGGCAATATGGACATTTTCATTTGTGAACTTCATTTAACCAAACACTGAGGAACTCACTGTTGTACAATAATAGGGGAAAAAAAAGGAAGAAAAGAATTTTCTACTTAATTGTTGGTAGTTGTGAATTACATTGCTGATCCTTTAATGACTGCTTGTTATAGGCAGATTCTGTGCCAGATGATAGCGATGAGAATAAAGATGAGCCATATTCTCTGGCCTAGAGGAGTAACAGAGACTTACATAAAAAGGAAATACTGTGGCAGATGAATCCGCAGGATGCAGTTGCAGTACAGACGAAATACATCTAATGGAGCTGACAAGTGAGAGACAATGTGGGGGGAAGCTATGTCTTGGAGGATAACAAAACCTTAAGTTGAGAAAATGACAGAATCCTTAAATTACATCTCAATTTGACATTTTCATCATTTTATCTTGTTTTAATTTCCTGGTGCTAAATATTTTATATACAAATTACAACAATGTGTTTTAATTTCACAAAATAATATTTTTGTTATCTAAATTGAATAAATTTGATTATTTTTTCAACTTGAATATTATGAGTTATAATAAATCCATATACTTACAGATATTACAGGAGGCTTTTTCTGGCCTCTTTACATTTTAGTGCCCTTTATATCCCACTGATGACCACTGTTTTGAAGTTCTTTTCCACCACAAATTAGATTTGTTTGGTATAGAATTTTATATAAAATCAGTAATATACTATACTCTGTGGTACCAAAAAAAAAAACCTTTCAGTCTGTATAATGCTTTTAAGGAATATCCATGTTGTTTTATGTCTTAATAAGTCATAAATTTTTACTCCCACATAGTATTCCATTGCATGAGTATATCAGCATATGATTCATTGTCAGGTTAGTGGACACTGGTACTGTTTTGGTCTGTTATTATCAAGTTTATCGTGAGAATTTATGTATAAGTCTTTTTCGTAAACATACATTTTCCCCCTCCTGGATAAACATGTAGAAATGGAATTTCTGGACAGGTGTATGTTTAATGTTGGAAGAATGTGTCACGTATATTTCAAAAGTGGTTACTGACATTGATTCTGCTAATTTCTGTTATCTGAAAATGTCTTTATTTGCTGCATTCATAAAAGATATTTTGGGCAGTTTCAGAACTCAGAATCAACATGCTTCATTTTAAAAGTGTTTTGACACTTAAAATAATCCACTATCTTCTAGACTCCTTAGTTTTAGATGAGAAGCCAGGAAAGAATACCATAAAGCTTGGCAACATTCTGAAATTTACTGAATATTACTGAATATCTCAGTCTTGGCCTCCATTTTGTAGGGCCTTCAACTATGTCTGAGCTCCCTATAACTAATGTCCTTTATTATTATTATTATTATTTTTTTTTTTTTTTTGAGACAGAGTCTCGCTTAGTCGCCCAGGCTGGAGTGCAGTGGCGCGATCTCGGCTCACTGCAAGCTCCACCTCCCGGGTTCACGCCATTCTCCTGCCTCAGCCTCCCGAGTAGCTGGGACTACAGGCGCCCGCCGCCTCGCCCGGCTAATTTTTTGCATTTTTAGTAGAGACGGGGTTTCACCATGTTAGCCAGGATGGTCTCGATCTCCTGACCTCGTGATCCGCCCGCCTCGGCCTCCCAAAGTGCTGGGATTACAGGCGTGAGCCACCGCGCCCGGCCTATTATTTTTTTTTAATTTGGAATTACTATAGAGGAACAGGAAGTTGCAAAGATATTACAGAGTGATTCCATGTAGCCCTTAACCAGTTTTCCCCAGTAGTTACATCCGCTGTAGTACTATTACAAATCAAGAAATTAGTATTGGAACTCTGTCTGTGTGTGTGCGTGTGTGCGTGCGTTCGTGTGTGTGTGTGTTCTGTATTTCTATTCCATTTATTATGTTTCCTATAACCACCACCTGGGTCAAGCACAGAGCTACTTCTTCACAACAAAGATCTACTGATGCATTTTATCAGTTTGAGTGAAGTATTGAAACTTTAACTTCTTTTTAAGTCTCTTGATTTTCCCTGATTATAATATAATTGTCTTAACCATTTCCTTTTTTACATTAGGAATCCCCTTAGATAAGTTTAAGCTTTTGCTTCAAACTAAAGATAAATAAAATGTACTAGATGTTTAAAAAAAAGTTACTGTGTATATTTGAGGGGTACAATATGTTATAAAATACATATATACTATAAAATAATTACTATATTGAACAAATTAACTTACCTATCATCTTAGATGGTAGTAGCAAATATGTACAATGAGCAAATTGAAAGATTCAATATACAACATGAGGACTGTAGTTAATGATAGTGTACTGGACTTACACATGTTTGCTCTGCATATTGCACTGTTGAGGTTCCAAGTTTCGCTTTTTTTTTTTTTTTTAAATCATTTCTTCCTGTTTACCAAACTTCTTCAAAATTTTGTTTAAAATAGATCTGCTTATAACAGATTCTCATTGTTTTTCTTCACCTAAAGATGTCTTCATTTCTGAAAAATAGGATTGCTGACCATAGGATTTGGGGTAAAGAAAGTGTTTAACACTTGAAAATTTGTTGCCACTTCATTATTGCCCCCAGAACTTCTGATGAGAAATATGCTGTCAATTAAATTGTTTTACTCATATAGGTAACATGTTTGTATTCACCCCTTTCTAGATAGACAGACAGACAGACTGACTGGCTGACTTCAGTTTGACTAGATGTATGTTTGGATTTATTTGGAATTACCCACTTAGGGTACACTCAGATTCATGAATCTGTAGGTATTTATATCTTTTGCCAAATTTAGAAATTTTCTGCTGCCATTTCTTTAAATACTGTTTTAACTTCTCCCTCAAGTTTCTCCTTTCCTCTGGGACTCTGATGACATTAAAGTTACATCTTATAAACTGTCATTATAGTCCCACAGGTTCCTGAAGTTCAGTTCACGATTTTTTTTTTCAGTTTATTTTCTTTCTATTTTTCATTTTGGCATATTTTATTTTTCTATTTTCAAGTTTACCAATTATTTCCTCTGTCTTTTCCATTCTCCTGTTAACTTGAAAATAGAAAAATAAATTTTACTTATATTTTTTATTTCTAAAATTGCATTTTATTTTTCTTAATATCTTATATCTCTTTACTGAGACATTCTAATTTTTTATTTTTTCAAACACATTTATAATTGCTCATTGAAGGATTTTTATAATGACAGCTTTAAAATTCTTTTCAGATCATTACAACATCTGTCACATTTTGGTATTGTCATTTATTAATTGCCTTCTTGGTGATATTTACTTGGAAAACATAAGTTTTCTATCATGGACATTTTAGGTATAGTATTATGAGATTCTGGATATTTTTAAAAATCATCTTCTTATCTGGCATCCTCTGATACTGCTGGTGGGAGGAAATGAGTCCTGAGTCAGTAGCTCCAGGTAGGATTCAAGGTCCAGATTCTCCAAATGGCATCTTTTGACATACCTTGTCACTTCTGTTTTAAGTTATTTGAGAAATCTCCAGAATGCTTTCCACAATGGACAAACTAGTTTACATTCCCACTAGCAGTGAAAGTGGGATATTGGGCTCTTCACTGGGCCTCTGCTGACACCGCTCTGGCTAAAAATGGAAGGAGTGCATCATTTCCATTGGGCATGGGTAGAAGTATGGTTTCCCACTCAACATTTGATGATGAGGGTGGGAGCAAGTCTGTGTTGTTTTAAATTTTTATTTTAAATTGCATGCTGTGGAGGTTTGGTGTACAAATTATTTTTTCACCCAGGTAATAAACATACTACCCAATGAGTAGGTTTTTGATTGTTACCCTTCTCTCTCCCTTCACCCTCAAGTAGGCTCCTGGTGTCTATTGTTCCCTTCTTTGTGTCTGTATGTACTCACTGTTTAGATTCCACTTACAAGCAATAACAGATGGTATTTGGTTTTCTGTTCCTGCGTTAGTTTGCTTAGGATAATGGCCTCCAGCTCCATCCATGCTGTTTCAAAGGACATGATCTCATTCTTTTTATGGCTGCATAGTGTTCTGTGGTGTATATGTACCAAATTTTCTTTGTCTAGTCTACCATTGATGGGCATTTAGGTTGATTCCTTGCCTTTACTATTGTGAATAGGGCTGCAATTAACATAGGTGTGCATGAGTCTTTATGGTAAAAATAATTTATATTCCATTGGGTGTATACTCAGTAATGGGATTGCTGGGTTAAATGGTAATTCTGTTTTAAGTTCTTTGAGAAATCTCCAGAATGCTTTCCACAATGGCTGAACTAGTTTACATTCCCACTAACAGTGCGTAAGCATTCACTTTTCTCCGCAACTTCATCAGAGTCTTCTTTGACTTTTTAGTAACTATTCTGACTGGTGTGAAATGGCATCTCATTGTGGTTTTGATTTGCACTTCTCTAATGATTAGTGATGTCGAACATTTTTCAGATGCTTATTGGCCTCATGAATGTAATTTTTCATGATGTTTGGCTAGAGTAGGTCAGTTATTTTAACATTTTCTGTCTTGCTACATTTCTCTTGTTTGGTTAGAGCAGGCATTTGGGGGTGCTATTTTTATCTGAACTCTTGGTAGCAGCTCAAGGTAAAATATTTTTCTAAGCACTTATGATCTGGCATATATAAAGTATAAAGAAAACCCAGTGTGCTCACCAATATATTATTTCTCGGATCCTGGGATTACTAGCTAGTCTTGCTTCTTCCCTCCAACTTTCAATTTTCTGTTTGTTTTACAAATAATGTCTAGGGTTGTTAGCCATAATTAGCAGAAATAATAGGAAGAAATGCATTTATTCCATTTCAGCCTGGAACCAAATACACCCTCTTAATATATTTTAATAATTTTTATTTTTACTACTGTGTTCCAAATATCTCTGATAGTAGATTGGACAATACATTTTAAAGTAATACTGGGCTTCCAAAAAAAAGTAAGAAGCAGATATGTGATGATTGTGATACTCATTTTATAGTTACATTCTATATTATAATTTAACTGTTGCTAATTTGAAGTTATATCTTAATAGTTCAATTTGCATTTCTGTGATTGCTAATGATATTATTTTCCCTAATTTAAGTAATTAATTTTTTCCTCAATAGGACTCAAATCCTCTCATTGAAAAAGTCTCTTTCATTGAAATCTTTCATTGATATCAGTACTCTCCTAGGCCTCATGTGATATTTAAAAACCATCCTTCTCAGTCTTTTTCAGTGGTTCATCTTTTTGTACAAAACATTACATTTAAAGATTTCTTAATTCTTTGGTCTTTTTTAATTTATGCATTATAATCTCTAGCAATCTCTTTTCTGCCCAAGGTTTGATATTACTACCAATACATAATAAACACAAAATTTATCTCACTGAAGCTCATACCTTAGTATGTAATGTTTCCTTATATTTTTCAAGTAAATATCATAAATATAGTTGAGACTCAACATATTTATAACCAGACATGTGGTTTAGTTTTGTAAACTTGTTCCTCTTAGATATCTCTCGTATTCCTTCCTCTCTCTCAATACACAAATGCCACCAATTCCAGTACTAATCCTGTATGTTTTAACCTCTTAAATATTTATTGATTCTACCTACTTCTCTGCCCTTCTTTCCATCTCCTTATATCCAGCAGCCATTATCACTCACATGAGCTAATTTAGTCACTTCCTGCTTGCCCCAGACCTCTCTTTTCCTCAGATACTTCTTTTTGTACACTAAAGTCAAATTTTTCCAAAGTACAAATCTGATCTTCTCCCTGATTCTCCATTCCATCTCTGGCTTAAAAGTCTCCAGTGCTTTTCTATTGCCTTAATATCAAGTGATCAGTCTTTATCATGGCCTGCAGTCTGGGTACAGTCTTACCTCTCAACCTCACCTCAAATGGTCTCGCTTTTTCACGATGCCAAACTCCTGAGGGCCTTTTAACATTTGGCTGTTTCTTATTGAAATGGTCTCTCCACACTGCTCATTCTCTGATCCTGCTAATTGCTTTATAATGCTGTGTCATAGCTAAATCTTTAGTTCCTCAGAAAAACTAGAGTGAATTTCTCTATTATGGGGCTTCCTGAAACCATATATCTATTCTTTTTTATTTTTGTCAGTTTTATTTATTTATACATTGGGGTGATTATTTGCTGGATGTTTACTTTCTTATCTGGACTCTTCTATGAGTTTAGAGGTACGAAGACATTTGATTGTGTTAATCTGTGTATCTTGAATATCTACACAATGTGTTCTATTAATTTAGTACTCAATATAAAAGTTTGTTGAGTTAAAAAAGAAATAAATTGTCTGGGTGTCGTGGCTCACACCTGTAATCCCAGCACTTTGGAAGGCCGAGGTGGGCACATTGCTTGAGCCCAGGACTTTGAGACCATCCTGGCCAATGTGACAAAACTTCATCTCTACAAAAAATACAAAAATTAGCCAGGCGTGATGGTGGGCACATGTTGTCCCACCTTCTTGGGAGACTGAGGTGGGAGGATCTCCTGAGCCACAGAGGCAGAGGTTGCCATAAGCTGAGATCATGCCACTGCACTCCAGCCTGGGTGACAGCGTGAGATCCTGTCTCAAGGAAAAAAAATTATAATTGTGTGATTTTTTTTTTTTTTTGTCTGGTAACATACTGTTTTGATAATATATGTGTGGGTGCATAGGATTTTTAATTTTCATTATTTATGTGAGAAATTTAGTTGTAATTTGTTTTTAATGTTTGTTATGTTAGTAAATAGTCTATCACCTAAGATCTGACATATGTATTATAAATATTATTACATATTGAAATATCACATACCTGAAGTGTTTTCAGGGTAGACCTTGCTAGTTTTCTCAGAGTAGCTCAGATACTCCTATTAGAAATAATTCTAACTATAAAAAAGTGATTGTAATATGATTTGTACCATAATAATGACCTACTTCAATTATAAAATATAATTACAATTTACTTATTCCTGCTTGAAAATTTATTTTCAAGGAAGTTTATTTAGATTTAATAATACTTTACTATTAATTTACATTGCCTAATACTTTTATATGTATCCAATTTACACATACCCCTCTATGGCTTACTTATTTTATTCATGAAGAATATGCTATTGATCAAAATTTTCTGGTAACATAGGTACAAATTCTTCAATGTACTTTATGGAATACATTTGACTTATAATTCAAGGAGAAGGCCACATTGACAGGATTTTTTTTGTCTTTATCATTTAATTCTGATATTAATGAATGAATGATTTAGAATTATATACATATTTATTTCTGCCATGAAAGTTAATTTTTACATTAAATTTACATGTTAAATATTCAAATATAGATTTACTATATACCATGCTTTACAGAATTTTTGAAAGAAGTTCATGAAGCTTCTCTTGGCCCACTATTTCCAAATAGTTAAATCCAGTTTTAGAGTAACTGAGAAATATAGGACAATTTGCACTTGTGAAGCTGCATTCCAGTAAGCATCACAGAGAGCTATGTATAATCAAATAAAATCACAGTGAATGGTCACTACTAACATTCCAGATGAAACATATCAAACAAAATCACAAATAACAGTTAGTGCCAAAATACCAAATTGAACAGATGGAATCTGATTTTAGATTTAAAAAAAATGAATGAGATTTACTGTTTCACAGTTAACTGAAATGATATTTAACAGACTTGGAAGTGTTTAGCAGAAAACTTTCATGCTAAACCATCTATAAGTAATTTTTTAACCTATATTTGTATCTATTTTAAATCCACTGAAACTATATTCTTTATAAACTATTAACTTGAAATACAGTCAAGTCCTATATTCATAATCATCAGGAATAATACAACATTTAAACTGCAGGTCTTCTATCTCAATTACAACCAAGTTTTTGTATATTAAATAAGAGGTAGAAGGAAAAAAAAATTCAGTGACATTCATTTTTTTTTCCGATAAAAATAACACAACTTCATAAAATGAGTTTGTCTTTGGAAAAGTTAACTTTTTGTTTGAGGATAACATAGGGAATGTATCTGACTAAATGTTCTAAGAATTAAAAAGGTGATGTGATTTATTTTACTCTTCCAACCATTGCAAACAAAATAACCTAAAGCATCTCACCCATACTTGATAATAGATTTTCTCTATTATTTCCCTAGGAATCAATCAATTTTCCAAAATAAGACATCAATAGACATTATGAGTCTAAATTACTGAAGTGTGTCATCACTCACCATTCAACTTCTATAACCACTGCTAGAGTTCCAACCAAAATCATCTCTATCTGAAAAAAAAAAATATATGTATATATATGTCAGTTTCCAAACTTAAAAATCTCCTATCACTTACTCATATATATATGATCACAGACTTTCTTAACAACTTCCCATTTTTTGTAGGTCTGGACAATTGCAAGAGTATCCCAAGATCTTGTCCATTATTCTTTTATAACCCCTGATCCAAAATATTTTGATATGTGTGGGGTACTCTGGCCCCACAATGTAATTTGCCATTCCTAAAATGACCTCAATTTTAATGATAAATTGATCTTCCCCTCTTTTTTTTTTATTTTAGATTCAGGGGCACACATACAGGTTTGTTATATAGGTAAACTCATGCCATAGAGGTTTGTTTTACAGATTGTCACCCAGATAATGAGCCGAGTACCCAATAGTTACTTTTTCTGATCCTCTCCCTGTCCCATCCCCTACCCTCAAGGAGACTCTAGTGTCTGTTGTTTCCGTCTTCCTCTTTGTGGCCACGAGTTCTTATCATTTAGCTTCCCCTTATAAGTGAGAACATGTGGTATTTGGTTTTCTGTTCCTGCACTAGTGTGCTAAGAATGATGACCTCCAGCTGCATCCATGGCCCAACAAAGGACATGATCTCATTCTTCTTTTATGGCTGTCTGGTATTTTATGGTATATATTTACCGCATTTTCTTTATTCAATCTGTCATTAATGGGCATGTAGGTTGATTCTATGTCCTTGCTATTATGAATAGAGCTGCAATTCATATTTGCATGCATGTCTCTTTATGGTAGTTTGATTTGTGTTCCTTTGAAATTGCTGGGTCAAATGATAATTCTGTTTCTAGCTGTTTGAGAAATCACCACACTGCTTTCCACAATGGTTAAACTAATTTACACTTCCACCAACAGTGTATAAGTATTTCCTTTTCTCCACAATTTTTGCCAACACCTGTTGTTTTTTGACTTTTTAATAATAGCCATCCTAACTTGTGTAATATGGTGTCTCATTGTGGTTTTGATTGGCATTTCTCTAATGATCAGTTAAATATTAAGATTCTTTTATATGCTTGTTGGCTGCATATATGCCTTCTTTTGAAAAGTGTGTTCAAACTTTTCCAACCCTTTTAGTGGGGTGTTTATTTTTCTTGTAAATTTGTTTAAGTTCTTTATAGATGCTAGATATTAGACCTTGGTCATTTGCAGTTTGCAAATATTTTCTCCCATTCTGTAGGTTGTCTGTTTACCCTGTTGATAGTTTCTTTTCCTGTGCAAAAGCTCTTATGTTTAATTAGATCCCATTTGTGTCTTTTTGCTTTTGTCACAATTGCTTTTGGGTCTTCATCATGAAAAGTTTGCCTGTTTCTGTGTCCAGAATGTTATTGCCTAGGTTGTCTTCCAGGACTTTTAGTTTTAGGTTTTACATTTAAGTCTTTAATCCATCATGTGTTGATTTGTGTATGTGGTGTAAGGAAGGAATCCAGTTTTAATCTTTTGCATATAGCTAGCTAGTTATCCCAGCACAATTATTGAATAGGGAGTCCTTTTCACACTGCTTGTCAGCTTTGTAGACCATCAGGTGATTGTAGGTGTGCAGCCTTATTTCTGATGCGCTCCCTACTCTTTTCCATTGGACTATGTGTCTGTTTCTGTAAGAGTACCATAATATTTTGTTTACTGTTACCCTGTAGTATAGTTTGAAACTGGGTAAAATGATACCTCCAGCTTTGTTTTCTTTGTTGTTGTTTGCTTGCTTGGTTGGTGTTTTTTGTTGTTGTTTGGTTTTTTGTTTGTTTTTGTTTTTGCTTAAGATTGCCTTGGGTACATGGTCACTTTTTTTGTTGTTTCATATGAATTGTAAAATAGTTTTCTTCTAGATCTGTGAAGAATGTCGTTGGTAATTTTATACAAATGACATTGAATCTGTAAATTGCTTGAAGCAGGATGGCCATTTTAATGATATTGATTCTTCCTACCGATAAGAATGAAATGTTTTCTCATTTGTTTCCTCTCTGGTTTCTTTAAGCAGTGTTTTGTAATTCTCATTGTAAACATCTTTCACTTCCCTGATTAGCTGTATTCCTAGGTATTTTATTCTTTTTGATGCAAAAAGAATAGATTGCATTCATGATTTGGCTCTCAGCTTGGCTGTTCTTGGTGTATAAAAATGCTAGTGATTTTTATACATTGGTTTTGTATCCTAAAACTTCGCTGAGGTTGTTTATTAAGCTGATGGAGCTTTGGGGATGAGACTATGGGGTTATATAGATATAGAATCATGTTGACTGCTAACAATGAGAGTTTGAATTTCATTCTTTCTATTTGAATGCTTCTCTTGTCTGATTAAGCTGGTTAGGACTTCCAATACTATGTTGTTAATAAAAGCGATGAGAGATGGCATCCTTGTCTCATGCCAGTTTTCAAGGGGAATGCGTACAGCTTTTCTCCATTTAGTAAGATGCTGGCTGTGGGTTTGTCATAGATGACTCATTATTTTGAAATATGTTCCTTCAATACCTAGTTTGTTGAGAGTTTTTAACATGAAGAGATTTTGAATTTTATTGAAAGTCTTTTCTGCATCTATTGAGATAATCACATGGGGTTTGCCTTTTTTTCTGTGTATTATTAATCACATTTATTAATTTACATGTGGTGAACCAACTTTGCATCCTAGAGATGAAGCCTACTTGATTATGGTGGATTATCTTTTTGCTATGCTGCTGGATTTCATTTGCAAGTATTTTGTTGAGGGGTTTTGCATCAGTGTTCATCAAGGATATTGTCCTAAAGTTTTTTGTTGTTGTGCCTCTGCCAGGTTTTGGTATCAGAATGATGCTGACCTCATAGAATGAGTTAGGAAGCAGTCTCTCCTCCTCAATATTTTGAATAGTTTCAGTAGGAATCAGCTCTTTCTTATACATATGGTAGAATTTGGCTGTAAATCCATCTGGCACTGGATTTTTTTTGGTTTCTAGGGTATTTATTACTGATTCAATTTCAGAGCTCATTATTGATCTGTTCAGGGAATCAACTTCTTCCTAGTTCAGTCTTGGGGTACTGTGTGTGTCCAGGAATCTATCCACCTATTCTAAGTTTTCCAGTTTGTGTGCATAGAGGTGTTCATAGTAGTCTCTGAGGGTTATTTTTATTTTTGTGGAGTCAGAGGTAACATCTCCTTTTTCATTTAAGTGTATTTATTTGGTTCTTCTCTCTTTTCTTCTTTATTAGTCTACTAGCAGCTTCTCTATCATATTAACTTTTTCAAAAAACCAACTCCTGGATTTGTCGATCTTTTGAGTGTTTTTTTATGACTCCATTTCCTTCAGTTCAGTTCTGATTTTGGTTATTTCTTGTATTTTGCTTGCTTTGGGGTTGGTTTGCTCTTGCTTCTCTAATTCTTTCAGTTGCGATGTTAGATAGTTACTTTGAGATCTAACATTTTGATATTGGCACTTAGTGCTATAAATTTCCCTCACTACCTCTTAGCTATGTAACAGAGATTCTGATAGATTGTATCTTTGTTCTCATTAGTTTCAAAGAACTTTGTGATTTCTGCCTTAATTTCATTATTTATTCAAAAGTCATTCAGTAGTATGTTGTTTAATTTTCATGTGATTGCATAGTCTTGAGTGATTTTTTTTAAATGAAAGTTTCATTTTTTTTTTATTGTGCTGTGGTCTGAGATTGTATTTGGTATGATTTCAGTTCTTTTGCATTTGCTGATGATTGCTTTATATCTGATTATGTGGTCAATTTTAGAGCATGTGCCATGTGGCAATGAGAAGAATGTATATTCTGCTGTTTCTGGCTTTCCCCCTTACTTACTTTATAGTTTTATTGACTTATCTAAGCTCAAGGGAAATTACTACTTCATTCTCAAATAAAACTAACTTCTCCTCATCACACACACAAAAAGGTAACTAAAAGAGAGGATTAATATGTTAATTAGCTTGATCATATTAATCATTTGCTGGGTATATGTATGCCAAAACATCATGTTGTACTCCAAATATATATATATATATATATATAAAGTTTATATGTATATATGATTTATAAAAAGGAAATAAATTTCCCTTTTATCATTTATGTCCCAAATAGTTTATTTCTGTCAATGTATTTCTTCTTTTTCATTCAGTTAGTTAATTGCATTTTTACCACTTACAATAAACAGGTTTTTTTACCATATTTTAAAACTATTTTTAAAAACAACTATTTTTTTTTAGTCTTTATGAACATATATATACACACACACATATATATATATATTTTTTTAACTTTAGTTTCAGGATATATGTACCATTTGTTCCATAGGTAAGCTTGTGTCATAGGGGTTTGTTGTACAGACTATTTCATCGCCTAGGTATTAAACTTAGTACCAAATAGTCATTTTCCTGATCTCTCTTCTCCCAACCTCTACCCTCTGATAGGCCCCAGTGTGTGTTGTTCCTCTCCGTATGTCCATCTGTTCTCATTATTTAGCTTCCACTTATAAGTGACAGTATGCAGTATTTGGTTTTCTGTTCCTGTGTTACTTTGCTAAGGATAATGGCCTCCAGTGACATCCAAGTCCCTACAAAGGACATGATCTTTTTTTCTTTTTTATGACTGCATAGTATTCCCTGGTGTGATTTTCTTAATTACAGTCAGTTGTCTTACAACTTCAAAAACTACTTTCCCATTGTCATAAAATATTTCAAATATGTATGAGAAGGGCAAGCTAATGTTTATTGCTAATTTTATTTCATGAATGTAACTTTTTAAAAATGTTTATTTTAGAATCAGAGGGTACATGTGCAGATTTGTTACGTAAGTATATTGCATAATGCTAAGGTTTGGAGTTTGAATGAGTCTGTCAGCAAGGTACTGAGCATGGTACTCAAGAGGTAGTTTTTCAGCCCTTGCCCTCCTCCCTTTCCCTCCTCTACTAGGCTCTAGTGTCTATTTTTCCTATTTTTATCTCTATGTATACTTAATGTTTAACTCCTACTTACAAGTGAGAACATATGGTATTTGATTTTCTCTTTCTTCATTACTTCATTTAGTATAATGGCTTCCAGCTGCATCCATGTTGCTGCAAATGACATGATTTTGTTCTTTTTATGGCTATATAAGATTCTATGATGTATGCACCACATTTTATTTATCCAATCCACTGTTGATATACCCTAGATTAATTTCATGGCTTTAATACTTGTGAATAACACTACAAAGAACATACAGGTGCATGTGTGTTTTTGGCAGGATGATTTATTTTCCTTTGAGTATATATCCAGTATTGGGACAGTTGGGTCAAATGTTAATTCAATTCTTAGTTCCTTGAGGAATCTTCAAACTGCCCTTCCTGTGACTAATTTACATTCCCACCAACAGCGTAAACGTGTTTTCTTTCCTATGCAGCCTCAGAGGTACCTGTTATTTCATCACTTTGTGATTATAGCTATTCTGACTGGTGTGAGATGGTATTGCATTGTGTTTTGATACGCATTTCTCTGATGATTAACGATGACATTTTTTTGTGTTTGTTGGCTACTAGCCTGTCTTGTTTTAAGAAATGTCTGCTCATGTCCTTTGCCCATTTTTAATGGGGTTATTTGATTTTTGCCTTTTGTTTCGTTCAAATTTCTTATAGATTCTGGATATTAGACCTTCATTAAATGCATAGCTTGCAAATATTTTCTCCCATTCTGTAGGTTGTCTGTTTATTCTATTGAGAATTTCTCTTGCTGTGTAGGACCACCTTAGTTTAACTAGGTTTCACTTGTCAATTTTTGTTGTTGCAGTTGCTTCTAAGGATGTAGCCATAAATACTTTACCAAGAACAGTATTGAGAAAGATATTTCCTAGGTTTCCTTCTAGGATATTTATAGTTTGAGGTCTTACATTTAAGTCTTTATTTAATCCATCTTGAATCCATATTTGTTATGGTGATAGGTAGGGGGTCCAACTTCACTCTTCTGCATACGGATAGCCAGTTATCTCAGCACCCACCATTTATTGAGTAGGAAGTCTTCTCCTCATTGATTATTTTTGTGAAATTTGTCAACGATGAAGTGGTTGTAGGTGTGTGACTTAATCTGGTGTCTTTATTCTGTTCCATTGGTCTATGTGTCTATTGTTGTGCCAGTTCCATGCTGTTTTAATTACTGCAGCCTTGTAGCATAGTCTGAGATTGGCTAATGTGAAATTTCTAGCATTGTTCTTTTTGCTTAGGATTGCTTGGGCTATTCAGGCTCTTTTTTGTTCCATATGAATTTTAGAATCATTTATTCTAATTCGGTGAAAAGTAAAGTTGTTAGTATAGCAGAAGTAATGCTGAATCTGTACATTGCTTTGGGCAGTTCAGCCATATTAATAATATTGATTCTTTTGATCCATGAGCATGGGATGTTTTTCCACTTATTTGTGTAATCTCTCAGGATTATTTTGTAGTTCTCCTTGAAGAGATCTTTCTCCTCCTTGGTTAGCTGTATTCCTGCTTATTTTATTATTTTTAGCTAATGTAAATAGAATTGCATTCTTGATTTGACTCAGCTTAAACTTTATTTGTATATAGAAATGCTACAGATTTTTGTACATTGATTTTGGACTGTGAAACTTTACTGAAGTTGTTTATCAGTTCTAGGAGTTTTTTTGCAGAGTCTTTAGGGTTATCTAGGTGTAAAATCATATTGTCAGTGACGAACGATAGTTCGAGCTCTTTTCTTATTGTGATGCCTTTCATTAACTTCACTTGCCTGATCTAGCTAGGACTTTCAATATTATGTTGAATAGGAGTAGTAACAATGGTTATCCTTGGTTTTGCTTCTCAATCTCTCCCTTATCCTTTCCGTTAATAATTTATTTTAGATTACTCTGTAAATAAAATTTCGAATATTTTTCTTCTTCCTACCTTGATCAGATATGGTAAAGATTAAGCTGCTGTAAAAATTAGACCCCGAAATGTAACGATTTGGGTGAGATAAACATTTATTCATCTCTTAATAGTTTGATCATGGAAAGTTCTTACTGGAAGGCCAGATTTACTTACCAAAAAGTCATTCAGAAAGACAATTGCTTACATTTTGGAATCTTTCATCATGTAAGTTGTTTGTATGATTAAAACTAGATGTCTGATATGTCTGTGTTTTTGCTTATAGGAAGATAAAATAGAGAAACTACTACACAAACAATTTATTTTTAGCCAATGAGAGGAAAGTTGCACGCACATTTTTTTCTGTACATATTTAATTTATGAGGTCTTAGCCCATCATCCTGGCTCTTCATTTGGGAGATGGTATGCCTAAGAAAATGAGGAAATGGATACTGACGGAACCACTGTTATTCTCTCACACACCTCATTAAAAGTCTGCGTAAACATGTGTTCAATGCTTGCCTGAAAATGTTTCATTTTATATATTTACACATGATATAATTCAGCCTTATTATTAGATATATAGGCTTCCTGTTTCAGGACAATAACACAGCTACAGTAAATTCTTTTGCCATTAATATGTTTCTGTACTTTTTGTTAATTCATCAGCATAATTTTTCTCAAGGTGAAACTATTAAAATGTTCAAACACTATTGGATTCTCTACACATTGTAACTTTTCAATCTGAGAAAGTCATGTTAGTTTATATCATGTGTATTCATGTTTCTACAGAAATTTCACATGATTAGACTGCACTTATTTGTTAAAACACAACTTCTTTCAGTATATAGTTGGGAGATAATTCTCCATCAGTCTCAGGTTTCTGAATATCTTATAAACAGAAACACTTAACTTCTTTTCCTGACTACATTATCAAGGATTCTTGTACAGTAAACAGCCTTGGAAAACAGAAATACTGTCCCACAAAAGCTTAAGTTTGCTTTTTAACTTTAAGGGATGGTGTGTCCTTTCAGAGCAAGAGAGCAAAGGATAGACATGTATACAGTGCAGTATATTAAAGAGAATGTGTCTCTCAAAGTCAAATGGCAGACAGTTTTAATGCTCATTATAGGTGATTTCATTCTCTATTCTCAGAGTTCCTCTGTTATACTACAATTACTAATTCTTATTTTATAAGAAATGTACATAATTTCATTTTTTGAATTTTGCTTCTTTGAACATCTAATTTTCTCTAGCTGCTTCTTGCCCTTTTTATAGGATGTTGTGAACATATAAAATGCATTATTATGTAATAAAGTTACAATATTATTATACGTGTCAATATAAAAATAGATATGCAGAGAATATACATTTATAAAACATGATATTTTGGAATTCTGAATGAAGAATATATTCTCATTGCTTTTCTAAGGTCATTTGCTGAACTAGACCATCTATTTATTTTTTATGACTCTCTGGCCCTCACTGCATGAAAATAGAGTAAATTTAATGTGTTGATAAAAGTTTTACCTTGCTAATTCTGAGGGATTTAAAAACATGGTGCCTAATTTATAAATAATTATACAATACATGCTATTAATCGTGGTGTTATATAATTACCACCACCAGTGTATATTTTCAGATAGAAAACGCAAAAATCATTTAGTGTTCTTCAGTTTATAATTATGGTTAGATTAAAACCATTGTAAATGTTTACTGTGTTGATAAGCTTCTGTTTTCTGTAGTTTGTTTATTGTATTTTGGGGGCTACATTTAAAATTTAACAATTGCTTTGCAGGCTAGTTCTTTCTTTGCTGAAAATACATAAATGTCAGAAAATGTTATGTTGATTAAAGGTGGATGTTGTGTAAAGTCTTAATTTTATTTTTATATGTAGATAAATATATGCATTATTTCTAGGAATTCAAATACTCTTCCCTACTAGGTGTAAGGGAAATTACAGTGTAAAATTCATAAAATCAAATTGGTTTCTTTTTTTAGTGTTTTTCTTCTAACTGAAGGACTTAAGTAGTACAACTATGTTGATTAGAATTATCACATTTTCACACACCACAAAACCTAGTTATATTTTGATGATTCTAGAGTTAAGATTGCTGATATAAAGAAGAATTTTGAGACAGTTTTCATTGTCACACACTTCCCCTGGCACAGTGTTCCTTTTTCTATCAACTGCCAAGACTAGGTGCATTGCTAATAGCCTCCGATCAGGGTTCTCCAGAGTGATGGATCACAATTCACAGTCTTACCACAATCCAAAAGAGCCTCAGGACAACAGCTTTCAGCAGGGTGCCACCTGTTAGCTGAGAGGTGTGAGTTGAGAGAATCCAATCCAGCTCCTAGCAGGGGCTTTCTGAGCACCATCCCCCAGGCTTTTCGGAATGCCAGGACTTTTTCATCAGTTGACATGCTGGGCTGCATGAGTTGGAGAGAAAACTTGGCACAATAAGTGGCAGCTTCCTGCTCTAAAATATTTTGAGGCTCCAGAATACATTCATTACTAACTAGTATTCCTATACTTAGCTGACTGCATAAGAATGCTGAAGGGGTGCTTCTTTAAAAATCATTATTTGTGGGCCCTACACCAAACTTATCTGTGGGGTAGGCTCAAAAATCTGGGCCTTAATAATGCCTTTTGCCTCTTGTGTTGCAGATGTGGTCAGGCAGGTACTTGCCTATTAACTGGCACTTAAAAACTACACGCAACAAAGAATTAGATGTGATGGAAAATTCAAGCAGCCTATTTAGGAGCAATCTCTAAATCAAGCTGGAAAGCAGAAATTTGTCAAATTTAGAGTTAGCCTTGGCATAAGAAATCATGATGACATTTCAATTTATTATTGTTGCTAATATTTCTCTTGATTTGTTTTACTTGATTTGTTCTGAGATAGAAGTAACATTGAGCACATTCCTGTGCTAAAGTCTTATTGCCATTGAAGATACAAAGGTTTAAGCCATAAAGAAGAGTAGGAGAATAATGCACAAGGTAAAGCAAGAATTTAAATGAAAGATTTAATAAGTTTATCCAACAAACAGGTATAAAAGGTAAAATGTTCATGCCCCAAGTCTGTAAAAACAACAAACAAACAAACAAAAAACATGACTTGTTGGTGTCTCACTAGAGTGTCCAATTCACAAACTTGCAGAAGGTCTAGAAATCTATGCTTTATACTCTTACCAGGTACTTCTTATGCATACATGATTTGTAAAACCATTGTATACAACCAGCAAATGCAGGCTAGATTCCTACTCACAATTTGGTTCAGATGTAGAGACTGCTAAAACCACACATACACCAAGAAGGCACAAAAAGTTTTATTACTCACCTAATGGGGCTTTTCTGAGGAGAGGAAGTCAGGCCTCCTAAATTGGCCCAAAAGCAAGGAGAGGAGATTGTCTTTGAATCCTTATTGTTAGGAGGTGGGGCCAGAATGGGAAGGGGCTTACATGGTTTGAGCTTCTTACCTGTGCCAAAGTAGGAAGCACACAGACTTTCTTATCCACGTTTTATAGATATGGGGGAGTAAGAGAGCAAGGAGGAGTGAGATGTAGAAGCTGTAAGCCATCAAACATCAAAAATTTCAGTCAGATTCTTTATTACAATAGCATTAGTCTATAATAAATGCAATTCAAAATAGAAATAATAGACATATATTATCGAAAGAACATCGGTAACATTGAAATAGATCCGCATAATTAATGAGCTTAAAAATTTCTGTCATGAATACCTTCATCATAATACCCATTATTGTTCTAGGCAACATATACAAAATTCTAAACAACTACAGATGTGCAGCGTGGGACAAAGGAATTAATGAGGAAGTGACAACATTAAGTTACTTGAGATGGGGGGTTAGCAACTGGTTTCATTGAGACTATATAGATGAATTGTTTACACTGAACAATCCTAATGACATTGACTTTGCTTCATGTTTGTAAAAAAAATGTACATTATTTTATCTCAAATAACTGAAAGGGAAAAGGAAGTTGAATTAAGCCACCAACAGTGTGTTTAACAGTGACACTTTTGGAACATTTTCCATTAGTTTAAAGTCTAGATTAATGTTGTTGCAGGAAATACTATGGCCTTTCTGCCCCTTAGGCTTTGCCACAACTTAGACAAATGACCCTTCCTAGTTGTTCAAAGTGTTAAAGTTTTCCTGCTACTAGCAGTGAAGAAGGATGGATTCACTGAGATTTTAACAGATTGACAACATCTTATCTTAGTGGTGCACACATGCTTCAAGAAGGCAGAAAAGGCAATTTGCCCTCCACTGTGACTATTTATTTGCTTTTTAATTGGCTTGGACTAGTTTTGTACAAGAAACCATTAAATCATAGTTGAATACAAAAGAGGTGTGTGATGGGGGAGAGCATCTGTGTTGGTAATTTCTAAGTAAATAAATTACACCTATTCAAGCACTTCACAGAGCATTTACATGAACAATTAAGTTCTCGGTCAGTGCTAGTTTCTGGAGATGTACAAGATTTGTGTAATTCTGATTAACAAGCATGTTCCTAAATGAAAATAACTCTTAGCATTTAGCTATTAATGTAACTGTCACTATAAGTTAATGCAGATTGATATAGTCAAGAGAAGTAATGCATATATTCATTAGACATGGAGATGTTTAAGTTGTAATAGAATTACAAAACCTCAAATAAAAACTCCATTTTTTATTCCAGTGAATTATATTTTATAATTTGTGAATTATGTATAAAAATTAAGCATGCACATTATCTTTTGATACAAATTTCTGAAGACTTGAGTTCAAATCACATTCTCACGTCAGTATACCATTGACATTTAATGCAATAAATTTATTCATCTGGAAATAATGATTGAAATTTTATCAATGTGACATAAAGCGAACATCAAGCTCAATGATAAATTCTTATTTGTATCCATGTGTAGGTGGTCTACAAAGTCCCTTTTACTTCCAATTTTTTTTTTACATTTATTTATTTTTGTGACAGTGTCTCACTTTGTAACTGAGGCTGGAGTGCAGTGGTACAATCTAGGCTGACTGCAGCCTCGACTCCTAGGCTCAAGGTATCCGCCTACCTCAGCCTCCCAAGTAGCTGGGACCACAGGGGCATGCCACCATGCCCTGCCAATTTTTGTCTGTTTTGTAGAGATGAGATTTTGCCATATTGCCCAGACTGATCTTGAACTCTTGAGCTCAAGGGATCTGCTTACTTTGGCCTCCCAAAGTACTGGGATTACAGGTGTGAGTCACTGCACCTGGCTTGCTTTTAATGTTAATTTAACATTATGAACATCCTTGTGATAAAGTGAATGTTTTCACCATTTCGGAATTTAGGGAAATTCTTGGCCCAAGATGATAAACTTTTCTCTTTGCCAGACTAAAATGGCGTGTGTGTGTTGGGGGGGTGCGGGGGTGGGGAGTGGGGGTGGGGGGGTGCTTATAAGTCAGCTGATGAAAGATTAAGAAAGCCAAGAAATAGCCACCAATTGAAAGTTTTTTGTCAAAGCTGTTTTCACTTTTGAAAAGACATAACACTAAATAATAAATATATATTAGCTACTCTGGTTTGTCAACCTTCTGCTCTTGTATTGTTTCCTTCCTCAACTGCAATTATTTCATGGGTTTGAGCAGTGAATTCCTATCACAAACTGTCTTAGAAGGTCAAGCTGTGTTCAAAGGACCTTTTATTTCTTTGCTTTCCCGGTGGAAGGGGGAGTTCCCTTATATGTTTTGTTCATATACCCAACTTAATTCAATTAATTATATTTAATTACAACTTTTTCTCATTTATGGCAACGTGAGGTGACTTCCTCTATTTTCTAATAAGGTATATCAACAGCAGCAAAAAACAAATTTAACACAAAGTAAAACATCATTGTATTACAGAATACGTTATGCTTTCATTCTTTCTCTTTTGTAATTCATTTTTAAATATCTCTTTAGAAAAATAATAGCTCAAGCTTTGCATTAGGATACAACATTAGGGTGAATGAATTGTTTTTAATGTTTGTACATTCATTTTGTCCCCTGTGGAAGAAAGGATGTTTATCTAGCAATTAGTCAAGAAATCTCTTTGGCATTTAAAATCACAGTTGCTCAAGTTTCCCTTTATTTATATGAGCTTTATATTTAAGTTAAATAGACATGGCATAGCTGCAAGTACTCATAAACATCATTTTAATCTGTATTTATTTTTTTAGAAATCACAACTAATTGTGTCTTCATATTAATATATGCTCATAATGTCTATGTTCAAATATTACTCAGTAAATGGATAGATGCATATCTATGCCAGGCACTGTACTCAACACATTATTGCATTATTTCTCACATCATCATTGTTAAATTTTCAAAGATGTTATTCTCATTTTATTTCTAAAATTGATATTTAAAGATTTTAGATGATTTTCTCAGATTTAAGAGTAAAAAGGAAAAAGAGTTTTAGTTTGTGGAAACTTGACTCAAAAGTTATTTATATTTTCTCTCACTTTTTATAACTTTAATAAATGTTTATATAATCCACATTTTATAATTTCAAACTATGGAATCAAAAGACAATTCAGTAGTGTGTGAAAACCGAAACTAACATAATTTCCTATCTCTTTGATAAACATCAATGGGACCACACTTTTTTTTCCTATGATAAACAGTACGAATTTCAAAAAATAAGATAGTTACCTGTTTTGCGGAGCTAAGACTGCAAATTAACTAATACAAGTTACTTTTCAAGACTATCAAATTTTCTCATTCACACTCTGTTCATAACTTTAACCTTATTATGTGTACCAATCCAGTGCATAAGCCCAATTAGGTGTCTGTCTTTGAAGACCTGTCTGAATTATAAACATTATTGTTAGGAAAAAAAAAAAAAAAGTGGGGTGATATGTATGAACGGTTTCTTCTGGTGTGGCAAATACCCTTGTTGTATTGTGAAAGCCAAGTTATTCCGGATTAAGTTTGAAAACCTGCTTTTTAAGTATATTCATTTCTGTGCATATGTTACTCTGTACTTTATTTAACGTTTTACTTGTTAAAACAATTTTTTGGGATTCTGATATTTTAATATCTGTCCCAATTCAAGATTCAACATGAGACATCTTCCATTATACCTCATATGAAAGCTTATTTTACAAATTATTTAAAAGACGTAGGTGGCTATTTTCTCTTAAGAATGTTTATAGTAGGTTCAGTCATTTTAAATATATGAGTCATTTTAAATATATTAGGCATAAAGCATTTATGACTTTTTTTTCCAAATTTGGTTTTAGTGTTCTTCTTCTTCTTATTTTTTTAGGTTGAAAACAAAAAATAAATTAGCTATATGAAACAAACAGGAAGACTAATAATAAGAAATGAGTAAAGGTTAGACTAAGCAGAAAATGAAAATAACCTAAGTAAATTGTGTTCTGCTTTACATTTTACCTAGGGGCTTCGAGATACTATAGCCCAACCTGAATTGCTGTAAGATTCCAAATCACCATGGAAATTTATTACACATGTATCACTGCAGAGCAGTAGAACGCAGAAGAAAATGTTCGAAGAAGCATGCAAGTCATTGTAGATTAGGCCATTCACTGCTAAAGTAAACATACTCCAGAGCTGATCATTCTCCAATATACATGTTCTCTAATCACTCACTCCCCACAAAATATTCTGAATTATTTTTTAACTTCTACCTTAACATCATGTCCTGATAGCATTGACATGGTTTTTCACAAATTTCCAATAAGACACTCATGAAAATACAAAAAGTGATTAGCACAGCACATGCAAATTTAGTAATAATTAGTCTAGTACCAGAAATAGGATTTGATGGAATAAGGCTAGAAACTTAGATAAGCGGCTGCCTAATTCCATCGTAATGAAAATAGAGACACAAACGTTCCCTATTCGTTCTCTTCCTTTGTCTCCTTTTTCAGCTATGCAAGTTTCAAAGCCATCTCTAAACTGAGAAGACTGTTCCCTTACTTGGTATGTACACTTTTGCGTCAGTCTGTATCAATGTGCACAAGTGTGTGTTGGCCACTGACAAGATTCACATGAAACAAATTGCTCAGTGGTTAGTGGGCTGACTGCTCATGCAGATACCAGAAAGAATTCTCATCTGCCTCTGCTCCCTGCCAAGAATGACAAGAAGGAAAGTGAATCTATGAGGGGCCCTTCTGAGAAAGTAGTAGAGTCAAAATGCTCAGAGACTTAATGATTTCAAGAAATGATGGCAACGAACGTACAGCATCAGGAAAACTGTAAGAACATATGGAACATAGGATGGTGCAGCAAAATGGAAGATGAAAACCAGATATTTAAAATAGACATATCAAATGTAGTCTTGTTTCTTGTTCATAAAGTACAAGTATTAAGGTGAAGTAGAGGGAAACGTCATTGAATGTAAGATGATTAACATACAAAATGTTCAGGTTGAGATTATTTCATCTATATAGATGTTTATGTCATTGGGATTGATAAAAGAAGATGGGGAAGAAACAAAGTCTGTGCACCAGAGGCTAAAATTGAGCAAAAGAATGGGATGGTGAAGAGGTGATTCACAGAAAGAGAGGATGATATTGGCCTGTGCTTTTTAGGTG
Organism: Theropithecus gelada; assembly: GCF_003255815.1. Lineage (NCBI taxonomy): Eukaryota > Metazoa > Chordata > Mammalia > Primates > Cercopithecidae > Theropithecus > Theropithecus gelada. Next base: position 64,207,956 of record NC_037671.1, on the reverse strand, counting down.
TGTTCCATGGACCAGCAGCACAGGAGTCCCTCTGAGATTTTAGAAGTGCAGAATCTTGTTTATTCCAGTCTTACTGAATCATAGTCTGCACTGCATTTTAATAGAAACTCCATATGGTTTGCGTTAAACTGTGTGACACACTGGTATGGAAAGACAATATATACCTTAAAGGAGCCAAAGTTTTTCTTTTTTTCCTTAAAGAAAAAGAGTAATGTCTGGAAGCATTGATAATGAGCCATGAGAACAGCTACTGGGTCCCTTGTCTCTGCTATGTGTGATGTGTAAGAGAAGAGCCTTAATTTAAGAAGGCTGCGGAGGAAGCTTGTTTTCTGAAGAAAACTATTTAAAAAAAAAAGGTGTTTTAAAGTGTGTTTTCTGATTTAAACCAGTCTTCATATGGGGAAAAGGTAGATTTTCATTTGTTTGTTTCCTTGCTTGTTTTTTGTGAATGCTGTTTTTTTTTTTTTAGTTTGTTGTTGGTTGGGGAGGGTGTTTTGTTTTGTTTTGTTTTGTTTTGTTTGCTTGTTGAGCCAGGATCTTGTTCTGTCACCCAGGCTGGAGTGCAGTGTCCCAATTATGGCTCAGCCTCTGCCTTCCAGGCTCAAGTGATTCTCCCTCCTCAGCTTCCCAAGTAGCTGGAACTACAGATGTGTACCACCATGCCTAGCTATTTTTGTTTGTTTTTAATATTGAAGAGTGATTCAATATTATGTAAATTCAAGGTTGAGAACAACTGATTTAGGGATTAAAAAAAAAAAAAGATAAAAAGGCTAACAAATGTAAAAAATGAGATTCTTTTTACCAGAGTGTGGAGGACCCTAAAAGTGCTGGGGAATATTAGATTGAGTAGATTGTATATCTGGGTGAATGATGACCATCAATGCTTGAACATCTGATAATGACTCAAGTGTACCTATATTTGAATCATAATATGATTGGTTTTGTTAGTTTCTGAAACCCTGCAGTCATCAGTTCTATTGCTGTTTATCTTTGTGTTACGGTTTAGAGATGGTAGCTCCTTGTGCCTTGGTATAAGATGATGACTTTTACTGGAAGTAACTTACACATGTTTAGTTTTGAACTTTTCCAAATTTTTCTAAGATAATGGTATTCCCAAGCATGCTGCCCACTTCCTAAGTCTTATGTGCTATAGTAGAGTTCACTGGCAGAGACTCAAGTCTTAGAACAGCAATTTCTTAACTAGAGGATTTAAGTTTATAAAAATAATACATAAACTAGTTCTTCTAGAATTAATAATTGAAAAGAGGAAAACTTAGCTATTGATATTTTACCTGATTTAGTTGGTATGTTTTCTTCCCTCATTCCATTTCCATTATTCCTGCTTTTGCTTTAACATAGAGCTTTATTTATACAAGACTGTTACTTAAAATATTTAACATTTAATTTAAACATTTTATATATTAACAAACATTCTGTTAACTTGATTCTCAATGACATTTTCAATGACAACTTGATTAGGCGTATAATTATCAGTTCTTTTTTTTTCTTAACCTATGAAACTTGATTATTTGTAATGTTTGTTAACATACTCCAAACTGGTCATCCCGCTACAATTTCTGCCTTCTAGTGATCCATTTGTCACAAAGCAACTGTGGTAGTCCCATTAAAATACAGATTTATTTGTTACTCCCCCACTTAAAACTCTCTTGTCTCTCTCCAACTGTCAGAACAAAATACAAACTACTAAATTTAGCATATCCAGTCTATACATAAGTGGTTACTGAACCCTGTGCAGATGACACAATTCACTGCAATCGTAGGTACAGAGACAGAGCTATAGGGCATGGAGAGGTGGGATATCCAGCCAGCTTGAAGAGCTGCAAACACATGTGATGCCAAAGGGCTCAGCCTTCCTGCAGAGGTCAAAACAGCCAGTATCATAATTCATGGCAAGCCAAACACAGGTGTTTCTTTTCTCATTAAAAAGACCTATCTAAACACACATATTTAACAAGAGATGTATTTAACTTTACAAAATGCACCAGAATATTTTAAATGTATTTGGACTAGTAGTTCATAATTTGGATGTATTTTCTAAATGAAGCCTAACTAGGTCCTCATAATGTGACTACCAGCATCTGTCACAAAAAGGCCCAGCCCACATCTCCTACATCATTTCATACAATTCTTCTCAGGCTCAGAACACTTCAGGTGCACTAGAATACATTCTGCACCTCAAATGCTGCCAACATGATCTCTCAGAGACAGAAACCTCAAAACACTAAATTATTCATATCGTTTGAATTTCAGTTAACTTTCTTCTCCTAGAGAGACCTTCCCAGCCTTCTGAATCACCAACAATCACAATCCTTCCCCATTCTTCCTCATACTATCAGTTTTCTTTCTTTCTTGTAGTTATTGTCTGTAAGTATCTGGTTCAAGTTTTGCTTTCCTTTTTATTTCATTGTTTTGCCTCCTTCTACCTCTAGATGTAATAATTCACCACATTCTACAGCCTCCTCAAAATATTTTTCATGCAATAAAAACAAATCTGGTATTGCTATTCATAGCTCTATGTCTAGGACATCTATCAGTGCCTAGGGCATTAATAACATTTAACTCTTTTTTATGTCAGATTCTTCCTTGGAAATTCTTTCAGTTGCCCCTTCTTTTTTATTGTCTGTTTTTCCTATTTCTTGACTAACCTATACATGCAGTTCTTCCTATAAACATAGACAAAGTATATTATGTTTTTTTTGTTGAACTCTCTAATATTAAATGGATGGTATTTTGGTCCTCAAATCAGCTAGTCTAATTCCTCTTACTGCTTCTTATTTCCTGCTGTGGTTCATGTGAGAAGGGACTTATTCTGGAAAATTTATGTTCAATTTACTGTGGGACAGATATTTTGGGTAATGTGAAGCGGTCTGTAAATTACTCTCTTTATATAATTAGAGAGTGAAAGGGCACAGCGCTTAGCGTTTACTGATAACGATGTCTTTCAATGCCTTACTTTTCTCCAGTGCCCTTAATGTCTGTGACAGTAAATTCTACCATCTAGCCATGTTTGCCCTATGCCTGTTTTAATTATGGAAATGATAGTACATAAATAGCTTTAGAAGGCGCTATGTCTAATTTGGGATCGTGTTGGAAAGAGTTCCAGCTAGAATGAAAGCAGTTTTCATTAATTCATTTGGTTCATTTGGTTGGTTCATTTGGTTCACTTGGGTTAGGCTAAATAATGATATGGTAAAAACCTGTGACACAAAAGCTTAAGGCAGGCTTTGGGCTGGAGAAGAAATCACAGGAGAGTTGCATTCTGGCAATTAAATGTTTCCTGAAAGTGATTTATATCACCTACTCACATTTGACTGGCCCGTGCAAATCTAATGGCTACAACTTACTTCAAGGCAACAGAAAAGTGCCACTGTTCCATGTGCCTGGGAAGAGAGGAATACTAGACATTGATAAGGGCTTGAAATGCCCACAGAAGCCCCTAAACCACTGAGGAAGGGAGTAATTGATAGGGTGGCAGGAAATATTCTCCTTTTTGATAGACTCAAGTTTCATAATCACAAACACAGATTTTCAAAAGTAAGTAACTATCATGTTTGTGTAACAGCTTAAGTCACCAACCTATTCTGCTTAATGTAGATATGAAATATATTGTCTTGGAAGCAAATGCAACATCTCTCTGTTTTTGTTTTTTTGGTTGTTGTTTTGTTTTGTTTTCATAGAATTGTTATTTTAAACCAGCTGCATTTCCATTCCTGGCTAATTTTCTTTCCTAGCTCCTCAAGGACTCAGGTGCAGAGATGACCTTTGTCAGGAAAAAGGAGCCATAGCCAGTTCCTTGTCACCTTCAATAGCCAGCATCTTGCTCCAGAAGCCAGTCATTGCTCTTGGGCTAGGGAGTGCCTCATTCTGTACAGGCTACCCACTGAAATAGGTTATCTCTCTTAGTGATCCACTTATAGCTCTTGTATCTCCTTTTTCCATCCTTCTAGCCATAAGGCACCTTAAAGGACTAAAGTAACTCACTCTGCATGAATCATGCATCCATGCCTCACTTTCCAGAGTGCTATGGGGGAAATGTGTTAATTAGAGGTGAAGAATGTTGACTACTTGTGTTTATTGTAGTTGGGTAAAAGAGGAGTGTGCTACAGTTGGTGATACAGTCATACTGATCTTATGAATGTTTGGCATATTATAGACCACTAAGCTTAGTTTCCATTCTACTTTAAACAACTCATAAGTGTTTCTGTGTTTTTTTTTTTATTTTTTATTGTTTTATTTATTATTATTATTATAATTTAAGTTCTAGGGTACATGTGCATAACGTGCAGGTTTGTTACATATGTATACTTGTGCTATGTTGCTGTGCTGCACCCATCAACTCGTCAGCACCCATCAACTCGTCATTTACATCAGGTATAACTCCCAATGCAATCCCTCCCCCCTTCCCCCTCCCCATGATAGGCCCCAGTGTGTGATGTTCCCCTTCCCGAGTCCAAGTGATCTCATTGTTCAGTTTCCACCTATGAGTGAGAACATGCGGTGTTTGGTTTTCTGTTCTTGTGATAGTTTGCTAAGAATGATGGTTTCCAGCTGCATCCATGTCCCTACAAAGGACACAAACTCATCCTTTTTTATAGCTGCATAGTATTCCATGGTGTATATGTGCCACATTTTCTTAATCCAGTCTGTCACTGATGGACATTTGGGTTGATTCCAAGTCTTTGCTATTGTGAATAGTGCTGCAATAAACATACGTGTGCATGTGTGTTTATAGCAGCATGATTTATAATCCTTTGAGTATATACCCAGTAATGGGATGGCTGGGTCATATGGTACATCTAGTTCTAGATCCTTGAGGAATCGCCATACTGTTTTCCATAATGGTTGAACTAGTTTACAATCCCACCAACGGTGTAAAAGTGTTCCTATTTCTCCACATCCTCTCCAGCACCTGTTGTTTCCTGACTTTTTAATGATCGCCATTCTAACTGGTGTAAGATGGTATCTCATTGTGGTTTTGATTTGCATTTCTCTGATGGCCAGTGATGATGAGCATTTTTTCATGTGTCTGTTGGCTGTATGAATGTCTTCTTTTGAGAACTGTCTGTTCATATCCTTTGCCCACTTTTTGATGGGGTTGTTTGTTTTTTTCTTGTAAATTTGTTTGAGTTCTTTGTAGGTTCTGGATATTAGTCCTTTGTCAGATGAGTAGATTGCAAAAATTTTCTCCCATTCTGTAGGTTGCCTGTTCACTCTGATGGTAGTTTCTTTTGCTGTGCAGAAGCTCTTTAGTTTAATTAGATCACATTTGTCAATTTTGGCTTTTGCTGCCATTGCTTTTGGTGTTTTAGACATGAAGTCTTTACCCATGCCTATGTCCTGAATGGTACTACCTAGGTTTTCCTCTAGGGTTTTTATGGTATTAGGTCTAACATTTAAGTCTCTAATCCATCTTGAATTAATTTTCATATAAGGAGTAAGGAAAGGATCCAGTTTCAGCTTTCTACTTATGGCTAGCCAATTTTCCCAGCACCATTTATTAAATAGGGAATCCTTTCCCCATTTCTTGTTTTTCTCAGGTTTGTCAAAGATCAGATGGCTGTAGATGTGTGGTATTATTTCTGAGGACTCTGTTCTGTTCCATTGGTCTATATCTCTGTTTTGGTACCAGTACCATGCTGTTTTGGTTACTGTAGCCTTGTAGTATAGTTTGAAGTCAGGTAGCGTGATGCCTCCAGCTTTGTTCTTTTGACTTAGGATTGTCTTGGAGATGCGGGCTCTTTTTTGGTTCCATATGAACTTTAAAGCAGTTTTTTCCAATTCTGTGAAGAAAGTCATTGGTAGCTTGATGGGGATGGCATTGAATCTATAAATAATCTTGGGGCAGTATGGCCATTTTCACGATATTGATTCTTCCTATCCATTAGCATTATGAGTATTTAAATTTGAATGTAGGGAGAGGGTAAATTACTCCAGGTATGTTTTCCAAAATGTTACTATTTGGTATTGTCTACTCTCTAATTTGTTTTAGATGTCAAGTCTGCATTTAAATATTCAGGAGGACAAAAAGAGATAGATAGATAGATAGACAGACAGACAGACAGACAGACAGACATAGTTACTTCATTGAGAGGAGTTGCACCACAGTGTTATGAAGTAAAATGTTGGAAGTCAGAAACATGTGGGGTGAAGTCCTAGATCTGCCACTTAGTTATATGATGTCTTACAAGTAACCTAAGCTCTGTACATCTTAATTTTACTCTCTGAGGAAATTTAATGAACAAGTATATGTCTTTTATCAGAGAGGCATTAATTAAACTGGAGGATGGCCTCCAGCGGATAATAGTGGTATTTCTGCCACAGTCTGTTTTAAGTTTAATGGATATACCTATAAAACCCTGAACATGGGTTCAGATATACAAACATGCTCAATAAACTATTTCTAATTAGTATTAGTATGTATCTTAAGGCATGACTTAGCTATGAATGTACCTAATGAAAAGATAAGATGTAATATATATATTTTAATTTTCTCACTTTGACATAATGTCAGACATTTTTTTAAAGCATTTTTTTAAACATGTTTTAAAGCATGTTTTTAAAGGCATTTTTAAAAAGCATTAAAAGTCTATTAGTCTGATCTGAGTCACAGAATATAGTAGAATCTAAAGCAAGAATAAAAGATAATTTCAGGAAGTTGGGACATGAACAAAAGCATAGAGAAAAGAATGCAGTTTGCTATTGCTAAAATAACTGCAAAACAGTGAGTGATGAAGATGAACATGGATAGGCACATATATCTTAGGTCATTGAAAACATTAATGGTCATAGAAAGGTATAATACTTTCTATAAAACTTTTTGTTTTTGTATTTGACAGAAATTCATTTTATAATTTTTAAAATAAGTGTTTTACAGCCACATTTCATGATATTTTGGGCAGCCTGATAGCTGTGTAAAGTACGTATTTGTGGAAGATTTCAGGCAAAGATACAAAACGATAGCCAAATAAAGAATTTCAGGTAATGGATACTGAAAATTCAAGTTGATGTAGTAGGTAGTAGGCCAAGAAATAGAAACAGCTTGAGGATTATTTATTATGTAAAATTGGATCTACCTATTGACTGAAAAGGGTAAAAGATAATGTGAACTTTAGTGGTGCCAAGAAAAGTTTATAAGGTAACGGGAATCACTAGAGGAATGAGTAGCAAATTATGAGAAAAGCTGATGAATAACGTAAGCGAAATAGAGGAAGTATAATTTTGGTAAAATATAAAGTACATAGGAGTATTCAGAACTAGAGATGTGAATTTGGGAGCCATCATTGTGCAGTTGGTTGTTAACCTGTAATAGTGGATGAAATCACTTGAAGAAATAACTCTGGAGTGCAGAGAACTGCGATCAAAGAGGGATAAAACACTTCAAAGCAGAGAAATAGCATACCACAAAGAAAATAAAGAATGGTATCCAAGAAAGACAGTGTTATCTTCTTTATTAATATTAGTATCTATGGAAGAAAATAGAATAGATTTTTTCCACTTTTGGAGATACTTACGAAATCCCAGACAGGACAGAAAATACTACTGTATTTTTTTAGTAACCACCCTGAAATATCACTTTAGAGATGGAGAAATTAAAAAAAAAAAAAAAAAAAAGAATTTGGAAAGATTACCCAAATTTCAAGAATAAGAATGCCAGGATTTCAGTTCAAGTCCATCTGGAATTAAAGATTATGCTGCTGCTGCCTTTTTTTTTTTTTTCAAATTTAGTTATAAGTTTTAATAAGAAAAAATAGGATATTCTATAAAAATGTACGGCAAGGAAATATAGTTTGTTTTATTTCATAAGTCACATATATTTGGAAATTATTTGTATTTTTATTCATGTATTTAGAATACTTTAACATTTTTTATGTAATGGAGAGAAAATTAAATATAATGAGTACCTTTGTTGATACCAGTGAAGCTATCATTTGTTGGATATTTCTAGGTTTCTGATGTTTTACTTACATTAAATGTATTAATTGGTAATTCTTATATTTGTTTCTCATATGTTTTGTTATCCCTATTTGGTGGATGGAGATATTACAAATAAGGTCAGTTCTATGCAACAAAGCAAATATTTTCATGCTGATTTCTTAGTGCCGTTGTTTAATCTGGAAAGCAAGAGTACTCTGTAGAGCTGCCATTTGACAGTGCCTCTGTAATCACACCTACAAAGAGGAATCTGGCTTCAGAAAAGGCTGATTTTAATATTTCTCCTGTCTTTCTCTTTGTTTAACTTATTCTGTCTTAACAATCATGTAGTGTGGGTGCTACTCACCTCCAGCTACTTGGAGGAACAAATTAGTCATAGGAAAAAGTGAAACAAAACCAGTAAATTGCTTTGTTTTCCCAATAATTCACAGTAGGGACAACAGCTAAAAGATGTCATGTTTGTTTCTTTCATTCAACAATGTAAGAATTTGAATAAGAAGTAAAGAAGAATATGGAATGAAGAAAGTTAAGCAGTCATTCCAAGTAAATACATTCTTGTTCAAAAATTAAAATTCTGCATTGAATACAGCTAGAAGATACTGCCATTTGAAGTACCATGGCTTATAATTTTATAGGTAGTCTTAAGGATCTATACCACCTGGTTTTAAATTTTGCCTCAAAATTGGTCAAAAGTACTATTATGTGACTCAACTCTGTATTTTCTCAGTAATAAACGTATACTTTTTTTTTTATCTCAATACACTCTATAAAATTGAAAGGGAAATGTATAGATGTACTCATCAGATAGATTGTCAATTTCTCATTGTATTCTTCACAGAGAGAGTCTTGCCTTTTCCTAAATTTCAGTAGCAGTAAAGCAATACATTTAGATTTAACTGAGATTAGTATTTTTCTCTTTGATTCTGCAAATATTATTTTGCAAGCAGTATTACTATTCTGATCCCTAGAGAGATGGGTCATTTTCAAAAGATATATAACGTTTAGTGCCTCATCTTTCTGCTTATGTGCACAACTAAGAGGAGGTTTGCAACAGCTAAATTGACACTTTAAAATCTTATAATGTGAGAGTTGTATTATGTGGGCAATTTTCCTGGCATTTTATATTAATATTGCATGCTATCACAATTCATTTTCACCAATTTAGAAGGTGTCGAAACATGCTGAACACTTCAGTAAAATGGTATAATGATTATATTTGCATACCATAAGAGTAGAAGCAAATAGTAAAAATATACAGCACCAGTACTTTATGAAGGGCAACTTTAATACAAATGACTACTTAGTAAAGTATTTTATTATCTTCAACTGGTAGAGAAATAGCTGCTTCATTGAGCTTGCTTTTGTGTCATACTGTAAAATTCATAAAGTAATATCCACTGAAGTTAGTAGAGGTTTGAGTAAATGACCATAAATACTGTTTTCTATTTTAACCAGAAACTGCACTGCTACATTATTAAGGAAATCTCTCCTTCTAAATTGTGTTCATTTAATTGAATTACTGGGCATTAACTTGATGTAAGCATACAGGAATTCACAATGTAATGTAAGCTATTTATTGAATCACATTTATTTTACTATACAGATCTTTTTTCTATTAAGAAGTTTTAAAATAGCAGAGGGAGCAGAGAAATTGGATTTTGTTTTTGTTTTTATTTTTAACATTCTCATATTTTTAATAGAGGTTGATGTTTAATACAAATTTAGGCCATGGTCACAGGTTGAAAATTAGATGAAAGGTCCATCTATTGTACGTACTTTCTTTAGGCATGAGATTTGAGAAAGTATAAAGATAGGCCATGTATACATCAAATCAGGTGATGTTTTTCTTCTTAGGCAGCTTTGAAAATCTATCACAAAGATGATTTAAAAGATTATATTTGACTTTTTGTGATTAGGTTGCCATTTTGCATACTCGGGAATGTTCATGATCATTAGTATCCAGTATTAAGGAAAACATATAATAAAATGCCAAGAATAACACAATTTTTGACTGCAGAGAAACCATGCTATGATGGAAAGCAAGTTAATATGATCATCAAAAAACCTGCTCTGGGCCTGTGTTTGACAAGTTGTTAAAATGCAGAGTCTTGGTTATTTCATATCTCAAGTGGAGGTTAAAAGATCTCACATTGATATTGTAGCAAATAAGCTCCAAGTTGAAAGTGAGTAAGGTTTTCTGGGAGATGAAATTATAATGAAATTAGATGAAAATTATGGCAATGGGATAGTTTATGGAAACAAAGTAAACGTGGGTACCTTTTTGGTGGGGGGAAATAGAGTCTTGCTTTGTCACCCAGACTGGAGTGCAGTGGCTCAATCTTGAATCACTGTAACCTCCACCTCCTGGGTTCAAATGATTCTCTTGCCTCAGCCTCCTGAGTGGCTGGGATTACAAGCATGTGCCACCACTCCTGGCTATTTTTGTACTTTTAGTAGAGATGAGGTTTCATCATCTTGGCCAGGCTGGTCTCGAACTCCTGACCTCAGGTGGTCTGCCTGCCTTGGCCTCCCAGTCGGGAAGGGTTACAGTCCTGAGTCACCTCACCCAGCCCATGTGGGTGCCATTTTGGCAGGCAGTCCAAAATAAAGGTGTGTAACATGTGCCAATTATGTACAATTTTGTGACAAAATAATTGGTGATTCAAGAAAAGAAAATAATAAACGTACTTTGTATTAATAAATATATATATTGTCTATATTGCTAGGAAGTTTTCTCAATAAATTTGGGAGTTGGGTCTAGGGTTGGAACAAAACAAAACAAATGGGTTAAGAAACACTTAAAGAATTAAGGCAAGAGAGAGACAAGGGAGAAATAATGTGAAATTACCAAAACTAAAAAAATAAATAAAGTAGGTTATTATTCTGTTGTCTACATATTCTTCCTAAATGATATAAGAAATAATAATTTACAATATATATGCCAAACTCAACAATGGCTAAATAAAACTCGTTTCTCCATCTTGAAAATGTCTTCCTTTTTTCTAATGTAATTACTAAAAATAAAATCTTGGAGTCTTATTTAATTAATATTTCCTATGCACGTATTTCCTATTAGCTGCCAAGTCAATTTCATCTGCCATATTTTCTTAATGAAATATGAAGTTTCAATACCTATTATCATTGAGGCAGTTCATATCTTTATAATAACTCTTCAGAAGCATTAGTCTGCTTTATATACAATTTTCCCAAATTTGTTCTCTGTGCTATAACCAGAGTTATCATTACTATCTAATATATACATTTTATCATGGCATTATTTAGTTAAATCTTCAGTGACTTTTTATACTGCACAGTTGAGGATGAAGGACAAGTTTTATCAGCTTAGTATCATGCATCTTGACACAACTCTACATCCATTCCATGTACCTTATATGTCAAACACATAGAAAAACATTTATTTTGAAAAGAAAACACACATTTTTAAAATATGTACGTTAATATGAATGTTTGCATTTTTGGCTTAAAAAATAGCCACAGAGAGAAATAGGGATAACACATGGAAAAAATGATTATCTCTATTTACTCTTATTTCTGTCTGGAAAGTTCTATGCCACAGGTGTTATTTGGAAAACATCTTGTCATTTTTCAAAAATGAATTCAAATGTTCTTGTAGTCTGTGAAGTTTTACCTTCCACCTTAAAACAGAGGTAAACATTTTCTTCACCTTCCTTGCTCTTTCAGTACTGTGTAATAACAATTTTAAAAGCATTTTATAATTTATTTGCTTATACATTTGTTTTCAAAACTTCCTTCAAAGAACACAATTCAGGGTTGGGATCTTCTTTGTTCGTTCTTTTGTTTTGGAATTTAACAATTACTGGAACATAGTTCTGGGTCATTAAATGATGGTTAATGAATGAACAATGTAAATAGAATGAAAAGAGAACAGAATTTTGCAATTACTGTTAGAAGTAAAAGACAGTAGAAAAACTGTTTTTCTAGGAAAATTTTCTTGTGAGGCTCTTCTTCACAAACATGATATAAAGGGTTTCAGGAAGTTTTGTGTAATAGAGATGCTATGAATTCCTAAAAATTAGGAAAAATGCCAAGAACATAGTTTTAGAAGTTTCGTATCTTGTAAACCAAGTTGCTCGAGAGCTTCAGATGAGAAGAAAGCCTAGTCTTATTTTGGATATTTCATTTAAACAAAAAGGGAATAACATTTTTGATTCCAGTTTTCACAGTAAGAATTGAGTGAACAAATCCCCTGAAGAAAATTATAAAACATGTATATAATACAATGAGCAACTATCTGAAGGTACTGAAGGGTGAATAGAAGTAGGCAGGTTCTATAGCAGAGATTTTGCTTACCTGTAAAAGGGTAGGTAGGCAGAGTAAATTACTGTCACTGTGGGTTTTAGACTACATCTAAGGACAGTACAAGCAGTGCTCACAGTTGTGACAGGGGCACACATGGAAAAAGACAGTGTTTTTTATGTAAAGAGTTTTAAAAGTGAATATGGCGATTCCTCAAGGATCTAGAACTAGATGTACCATATGACCCAGCCATCCCATTACTGGGGATATACCCAAAGGATTATAAATTATGCTGCTATAAAGACACATGCACACGTATGTTTATTGCAGCACTATTCACAATAGCAAAGACCTGGAATCAACCCAAATGTCCATCAGTGACAGATTGGATTAAGAAAAGGTGGCACATATACACCATGGAATACTATGCAGCCATAAAAAAGGATGAGTATGTGTCCTTTGTAGGGACATGGATGCAGCTGGAAACCATCATTCTTAGCAAACTATCACAAGAACTGAAAACCAAACACCGCATGTTCTCACTCATAGGTGGGAACTGAACAATGAGATCACTTGGACTCAGGAAGGGGAACATCACACACCGGGGCCTATCATGGGTGGGGGGAGGGGGCAGGGATGGCATTGGGAGTTATACCTGATGTAAATGACGAGCTGATGGGTACAGCACAGCAACATGGCACAAGTATACATATGTAACAAACCTGCACGTTATGCACATGTACCCTACAACTTAAAGTATAATAATAATAAATAAATTAAAAAAAAAAAAGTGAAGTAAGGAAACCAGGATTTGTTAAAAACAATGGGGAAATTTTTAAAAGGGAAAGAGCCAAAGAGGGGTCTCAAAACTTTACCTTCCCACATGCCCAACTAATACCTTAACCACACATGTGCACAAAAGACTCAAGACAACTCTTGTAATGACAAATGTGTGAAATTATGTAGGAGCTACCGCCCAAGTAAAAAAAGGTTTGCAGTTCAATCCCACCAAAAAAAAAAAAAAAAATCTGCTATAACAAGAGAAACAACACTTAGAGAAAAATGACGAAATTTAGAATCTCTAAAATTTAACATTTATAATAGCTATAATATAATGCCAAAATTACTAAACATGCAAAAATCCAAGAACCCATAGCAAACATTCAAGAGAAAGGAAAATCAGTAGTTTCAATCCTAAAATAAAGATGTGTTAGAACTAACAGAAAAAAATTCTAAAAGTGGCTATTATAACTATCATCAAAGAAAAAAATAAAAATAGTATGTAAAGATTATCTTACATGTATGTTTTACAAAATAGACAAAAATAGATTTTTAATATAAAAAGTTCTCAGCAGAGTAATAGGAAATCGCTGCGTGAGAAGGAGAAGTTCTGTATAAAAAAAATACAGTTTCTGAAATTTGAAAAGAAAAAAATCACTGGGTAGACTTAAGAGCTTAATGCACATGCCAGAGTAGAAAGAAAGTGAATTTTCAAGTGTACCAGCAGAGTTTACCCAAGGTGAAGAACAGAAACAATAAATATTGAAAAAAAAATGCACTGATCTCAGGCAATTATTAGATGTTATTCAAATGTCCAACACATATATATATATATATGTGTGTGTATATATAATTTTAGTAACAGAAAGGGAGTGGAGAAACTATAGGACAGAAAAAATTATCTATAAACATATCATACACTGGACTTTCCCAAATTTAATGAAACAAATTTTCAGACAGAAGTTAGTCAAACATGAAGTAGTCTATACACAAAGGAATCCATGCTGAGAAACATAAATTATTAAGAAGCTGTTGTCTCTTGAAAGCTGCAAAAGACAATTGCCATATTACATACATGGTAATAAGAATGCAATTAAGAGTTGACTTTTACACTGGAAACCTTGAAAGACAGAAGAAAATAAACACATATTTAAAGTGCATCCCAGCCTGAGCAACATGGCAATACCCATATCCAGTAAAAATATAAAAAATTAGCTGATGTGGTGGCACATGGCTTTAGTCCCAGCTACTAAGGAGGCTGAGTTGGGAAACTCGCCTGAACCCAAGAGGTCAAGGCTGCATTGAGCCAAGATCAAGCACTTGATCAAGCACTCCAGCCTGAGAAAGTGGAGTGATACTCTGTCTCAAAAAAAAGTGCATATTTTTTTTAAAGTCAACCTCAAATTCTACGCAGAATAAATACCTTTCCGTAACCAAGAACTGATAGAGGTATTTTAAACTAAGCTAAACGCATTTATCTCTAACGGACTTGCATTAAAAGAAAGTCAAAAAGAAGTTCTTCAAGCTAAAGGGAAATTGTCCTAGGTCAACACTCATATGTATATTCAGTAAAGAAAGAAAAGCATTGTAAATGCTAACTATCTAGTAAATGCAAAATATTATTTTCCCTTGTTCTTATTTTATCTAAATTTCTTTAAAAACATGATTGTATAAAACAACATAACATTAGAGTATCACACAGAGTATTTTCACTGCCCTAAAAAAAAAAAAAAATCTGTCCTCTGCCTATTCACCCCTTCCACAACCCCGATCCCTTGACAACTACTGATCTTTTTACTCTCTCCATAGTTTTGCCTTTTCTAGAATGTCATATATTTGGTTTCTGTATTTTTTTAACTTTTAGGTTCAGAAGTACACATGCAGGTTCATCACATAGGTAAACTTGTGTCACAGGGGTTAGTTATACAGATTATTTCATCACCCAGGTACACTTTATTATATATTTGTTCAAACTTATAGAATATACAACACTAAGGGTGAACCTTAAAGTAAACTATGGAATTTGGGTGATTATGATGTGTCAATTGCAATGACTGTACCACTCTGGTGGAGGATACTGATAATCAGGAGACACTAGGCATGTGTGGGACTAGGGGATAAATGGGAAATATCTTTACTTTTCTCTCATTTTACTGTGAGCCTAAAACTGCTCAAAAAAATAGTCTTAAAAATTCGAAAGTATAATATGTAATGATTATATTCTCAGAGAGTGTATAGATAGTACAACTATATAAAACAGAGGGTGAATAAGGAGAGCATATACATATGTTTTTATTAATCATATTGATATTTGTAACATTTGTATTGTTATTCTGAGACTATTGTGTATATAACAAGAAATAAAACAACTGAGCATTTCTGGAAAAAAAAGATATAACATTATCTTACAGGATTTATAATGAAGGTATGTGTGATACATTTAAGAATTATAGCAAAGAATGAGAGATATAGTTGCAAGATTTTAATGTTTTCATATATATTGTCATGAAATATTGCATTAACTATAATTTAACTATAAAAAATCAAGGATGTAAATTGTAATTTACATCCAACCAACCAAGGGCAACCAAGTAGTATATAAAAAATAAAGTGGCTGACTTAAACCAACCATGTGAATAATTGCATTAGACATTAACAAATGAGACAGCCTGATTAAAAGGCAGAAATTGTCAGAATATTGAAAACCAAACCAAACCAACCAAACAAACAATAAAAAAAAAACACCCACTGTACTGTGGGAAAAATAAATCTTTCCTGGATTTCAATTTTGTAGTTGTTCTGTAAAACCACAGTCTCTGGAGCTATGGAATCTAATATATTATAATACGTTATAATATAGTATGAAGTTATAGAGTGTAGCTCTCACCTTTTCCAAGAACATTTTCTTACACCATAAAAGTTAGATCTGCAGCCATTTGT
This sequence comes from Theropithecus gelada, assembly GCF_003255815.1. NCBI lineage: Eukaryota > Metazoa > Chordata > Mammalia > Primates > Cercopithecidae > Theropithecus > Theropithecus gelada. The sequence continues at coordinate 64,192,005 of NC_037671.1, read as the reverse complement.
TTCCCTAAGGAAGCCAATTGTTCAGATTTAAAAAAGATAATACAAGTTTCTTTTATGTTCCCAAGAGCCAATCAATTATATTGTAGGATGTTATATAACAATAACATTAACATCAAAGGTGGACAAATAGTCCTGTGAGAAAGCTGAAGAATTTTCTTCCCAGGTTTTTACATTTAAAAAAAAAAAAGTGCAACCCAGACTCTTGAAGGTTTGAAGCTAAAGACAAGTCTTTATCTGACTCCCAAGGCGATGTATTTTTATGACAAAGGTAAAAATTAAGGGTTCTTCCCATTGCTTCTCCAAAAAGACTCTCTTAAAGGAATGGGGGAAAGTGAATAGTCTCTGCCATTTATAAGCACTGAAAACACTTTTTTTTTTCTTCCTGTATCCCTTGCCTATTGAGTGAAAGCTGGTATTCCCTAAGATATTTCTACATGTGACTCTCACCACATCGCTCTATGGTGATGCTGACTGGGAGGAGCAGGGGTGAGAACCAGCACTGAACTGTTACCATAGTTGTTCATTAAATAATATTAAGTTCTTTCTCCCCAACCCAACCATGTAGTGGCCATCCATCTATAAATATCTGTGTATAACTTGTAACATTTCAAACCCTTCACAGTTTATAACAACATATTTATTTATATTCTTAGAATATATATAGTTTCTACAAAAATGTATTTTAAATGTAAAGACATATATAGGTCTATTTGAAAGACTGAAAGTAAATAGAAGGAGAAAGATATACCATGAAAACGGAAACATAAAATGTCTGAAGTGGCTATATTAATATTTTAAAAAGACAATTTCAAAAGAAATGTGTTACCAGAGATATGACACTTCATGATTATAGCAGGATCAATGCATCAGGAAAACATAACAGATATACAAGAGTATAGGTTTCAAATATTAGCTTTAATACTCACCTAGGTATGCCTTTTGTAGGCTGATGTAACATTGTTGAACATCAGTTTTCTAATGTGTAAAATAGTGATAACAGTAGAACAAAGTTACTTGGAGAGGCAAATATAATTATGTATTTAAGACATCTGTTTTCTTCTTTTAAGAATACTATGTGGAAAAGGAAGTAAAATAACTTCAGTGGTAATGTCACATTACATGAAATTAAAATAGCCTCTCTAAGTTACAAGTAAAGAAAAAATAAAAAGGGTCACAGGAAGAAATTTTAAAAATAGATGTATCTATTAAAAGGAAGTTCTATTAAAAAAAGGAAATAAACCAGAAGTATATGTCTAGAGATAGTACTACGTTCAAGCCTTAGATTTTTTGTAGTCTTTTAATATTCTCATCTATCCATACTGCATAAGAATATTTTTTGTGTCTATTTTTTCTCCAATGAAAGATAAATTCCAGAATTCACTAAGTAGCCCCATTTTCATAATTTTTCAGATCATAATGATATTATCATGTTGCTGTATGGTCTGTAAGAACTAGCCTGCTAACACCTTTGTTGGTATTACTAACTTCACTTTCTTTCTCCATGATCGTCTATGAATCAACTTTTTAATCTTTTTTGTGTACTTAGCTACTAGAGGAAACTGCTTTTTCCTTAAATATGAGCAAGGATTTATGCTCTTCAATTAATCTCTCCAAAGATATAATTTTCCTGCTCTGGCAATAGCATGTAAATTAACCTCCAGTTATAGGTTCATAGTGTCTCCTCAAAGAGGAATCACATACTCATGACTTTTTCTCTGAATCTCTGCAGATTTAGGAAATTCAGAAGCACAGACGTCATTCATGGAACGGGGATTCAAATCTCACCCCACCTCTCTTGCCCTTTATGTACTGCACTGCGGTGGTTTCACAGACAGGATTAGGTCAAAATTCAAAAATAATAAAATGTATACAAATGTGACTATTTCCAACAAATAAACAGAAATGTAAAAATGTATAGTCATTTAAATTTTCCATAAAACATGTGGTCAAAGAAATACTTATATAAAAATTAAATGGAAGAAAACCATAAAGCATGTTTATGTTTCCTTTAGGAAAGGAAACAAGGTTTTTCAGAAAGAGAAAAATAGTTTGTGTGTACGTGTGTATATAATGATATAACCACTACACTATGATTATGGGTTCTGTTTTATATAATTAAAAATTTCATTTAATTATGCCTCAATATAATTTTGAAGTTACTGAAATGCAACATTGTAAGAATGTAGTCAGTAGAGTGAAGAAAGTGTTTCAGTAGAGGCAAAGCTGATTTCTAGCATATAGATGGTTATTAAAATTGTTTGATTTTGTAATGTTTAGTAATTATTGTCTTTCATAAAATTCATACAAACCTGCGTACTCATATATATCCTGTATGTGATTATTCAAAAGGTTTTTTTTTTCAAAACGTTAGTTAAAAGGAAACATTTTATATCCACATGTGTGGTATACATGTTTTTTAACCATGGTAAAACATGTATACCACACATGTGTGGAAAGTCTAGTGGAAAGACTGAATTTTGTTTGCCTGCAGAAATACTTTCATGATTTCTTATTCTTTTAAGAACATGTCAGTCTTCCACAAAATGAATATGTTATTTCATTAAATGTGGCACTGAAAGCTAAATATTTGTGTTTTCAGAAAATATATTTTTTGAATACACATATTTGCAATGATAACAGTCTTCCACAAAATGAATATGTTATTTCATTAAATGTGGCACTGAAAGCTAAATATTTGTGTTTTCAGAAAATATATTTTTTGAATACACATATTTGCAATGATAACATATCATTCTGAAATTCTTAAAGGAAAATATAAAGAAAATATAACCTTGATAGGCTACATGATTAGGGTTTCATGCTGATAAACACATAATTTTTATAAGATTTTGTATTTGATGCAAACTTTGAAGAGAGGTCACAATATTACACAAGATGAGATCATGATATGCCGTTTAGGAGAGAAAGAAAGAAAAGAAACATGAAGTGAGTTGATAAGAAGTGATCTGGAACTGGGCATTTAAGAAACTTGTAGGTAAACCTGAAGATATTAGTTTAGTAAAACGGTTACTTCCAATTTTTTCCATTATGATACAAATTCTTACATTTTAAAAACTTTTCAACATCTGCATTTAGGATAAGTAAGAGAGACCTGAAGCAGCAAAAAAAAAAAAAAAAAAAAAAAATTAGCATGTACTCAAATTGTGGGCTTAATACTATGAGGTTTGCAATAAAGTTATTTACAAATGGTATGGGAAAGATATAAATTAAAATATGTCAGTAATTGTTATTTTATTAAATATAGTAAAGAAGAAACAACAGATTCTAAACGTCCAAGAACGCATTACAAGACATTTTGTAAAATAATCTGTTTCTCCCACAAAGCATGAATTCATATGTAACATTCAGAAAAGAATCATTAACTATTTTTGCTTTAGAAAAACATTGGAAGTGATGATAGTATGATCACTTCCAATGTTTAAAACTTAAACATCTTGTTAACATAAACTTCTTTGAAAATTATCTACTTCACAAATAAAGTGCTGCATTTATAATGTTCTATAATGCAAACTTGTTTTTAATTCTTAGGTATCACAATAGTTTGAGAAACACTGAACTTAGAGTCATGAACAACAAAATAAAAAAAAAAAAGATACTTAAAATTTCTGGACATTCAAACATTTTTGACAACTAGTTAAATCCCTAGAATGACTGGGAGTTTGTTAGGCCTGAAGAATTACCACCTGACTGCATTTCTATGTTAGTATTTCATTTTCATAATCTCATTATAAACTAATAATGTTGATTCTGGTGGTGACTATTAATGCTATAATATAGTAGCATAGTAGGAACAAGCTAGGCTATCAAGTGAGCAGGAAATTCAATGGACTTATAATGCATTTTTACTGCATAGCATCATCTAAATACTTACCGGAAAAAAGATCTAATGGGATAAGATGAGTAGCCTAAAAAAGTAGTGAACTTTGAGGGTGACCTTTGTATCTGTTAAAAATTACTACTACAATGTTATTTGTGTGAGGAGATAGTAGTTTATTTAAATTGATATGTCACAATACAAAATAAGTCAACAGCAACGTCCCATCAGGATGTTAGGAAAAAATGGGAAGGCTTGGCATTGAGTATTAGAGTCTGGTGATCAGATAGTGATTTTTGAATGACAAGGTCGGTGAAAGAATACTCTTGGGTCCGGAGAAAAGGAAAGAGGAATACAAAACTCTTTTGGATGTTAGGTAAAATCAGTGGTTCTCAGCCCTGGCTACACATTAGAAATATGGTGCCTTCAAGTATACATATGTAACAAACCTGCACATTATGCACATGTACCCTAGAACTTAAAGTATAATAATTAAAAAAAATAAATAAAAATAAATAAATAAAATATATTATTAACATGATGAGAATAAAAATGGCAATGTTAAGTATTTACAGTATTAAAAAAAAAGAAAATGTGGCACATATACATCATGGAATACTACGCAACCGTAAAAAAGGATGAGTTCGTGTCCTTTGTAGGGACATGGATGCACCTGGAAACCATCATTCTTAGCAAACTATCGCAAGAACAGAAAACCAAACACCGCATGTTCTCACTCATAGGTGGGAATTGAACAATGAGATCACTTGGACACGGGAAGGGGAACATCACACACCAGGGACTATTGTGGGGAGGGGGGAGGGAGGGGAGGGATTGCATTGGGAGTTATACCTGATGTAAATGACGAGTTGATGGGTGCTGACGAGTTGATGGGTGCAGCACACCAATATGGCACATGTATACATATGTAACAAACCTGTACGTTATGCACATGTACCCTAGAACTTAAAGTATAATGAAAAAAATTCAAACATAGTTTTTAATATACATGTAATAAGATTTTGTGCATGACCCTGCATAAGAGAATATATGTACATATTTACAGATATCAAAAATATACGCATATAAATATTAAAATATACTTAAAAAGAAAAAAAATATAGTGCCTTAATAAGTACTATGTCTTCTCATTAGATAATTTATTTCAATTGTTACATCATGAGACTTATGCATGTATTTATTTTAACACCTTTGATCATTCTAATATGACACCACAGCTGAAAACTCATAGGTTAATGATTCTCGACCTTTAATACATACCAGAATTATCCTATGGACTTGTTAAAACATACAGTGCTTTACCCTCTCCCAAGTTACTGATTCAGTCAGCCTAGGATGAGGCTAGGGATTTTGCTTTTCTAATAAGATTTCAGGTGATGGTGATACTGCCAACCTCAAAGACCACACTCTGAGAGCTACTGCCATATGTTAAAACAAGAAAAACAAAATAGTTCCTTGGTAATTTAGGTGACCAGTGTTTAAATCACATACTTTTATACATGTCATGTCACATCTGCAATTGTATAAATTTAAAGAAAATTAATTTATGAATATTGTCACCTTTAAATAATTATATCCTAATAAAACAACTAAGACCAATGGAATTAGTAGCATTTGTGAAACTATATCTTTGTAATACAATAATGGGCTTCAATTTTCATAATCTTATTAAAGGAAAATAGATGTTTTTCCTGAAAAGATGTCATGATATGCCAGCAATCGGAGTTTTAAAATTCAGCATTTTAACTTAATTTTTATCTGTTTGAAATTATCAAGCCTGAACTGAAATTCATTCCTGTTAAACTTGCCCCAAAAATTTAGTTTTAAAGTTTCAGAAATACTTTGTATATTTGTCATTATATTTTATACATAAATTAGGACCTTGAAGTATATTTAATTAAAGGAAATTAAATATCCATATAAATATTTGCTTATTGTTTATAGCTACTAAAGCAGAAAAAGTCATGATATTCTTCAGCCTCTTTGGTTTGAAAAAATGAAATTAATACTGAGATATCTGTTTTTTGTACTACATTAAAATTGCTAATTGATTTTAGAATATTGTCACTTAAAAATTAGCATTAAATAGGATAGTGCATAATACTGTATTAAAAATGAGTAATATGCTTTAGGAGATACAACTTAATATTAATGAAAGTCATTTTGCTTTTAAATTGTTGAAATGCAAGCTACACATATTTTCTCAAAGTCATTAAAGGCATAGAATAGAAATCAAAAATCTCCAAAAATCTTACAGTGCAATTTGCTTAATTCTAATTGTACTGCTGTGTTTCAAAGATAGTTTTTTCTGTGCATCACAATGTAATTTACACTTATAAACACAATAAAACATAATTGATTTTTTTTTTTTTTTTTGCTTTTGAAAACATGTTTCATTTCAGTGGGAAAATAGCAGGTATGTGAATAATGATGTAGTATAGTCCTAGATAAAACAGTTGATTATCTGGTGAATTGTTTCAATTTCGTAAGACTTTCGCAGCACAATGTATCTGGGAGGCTAGAGGATTTATGTTAGTGCATGATTTTGGATAGCGGGCACTAATGCTAATAGGTAACATACAGTATTGTCTGGGGAATGTCAGCACCAGGCTGTAAATGAAAAGCTGACCATAAATGCCAAGTGGGTAACTAGGGACTGCAGTATAGCAAAAAATAAGGTCATTACCCAATCTGATACTTATACCAATAGCAAGGTCAAGATGAACTGTGACTCCAAGTCAGAAAGCAGACAAGGTACTCTGCAATTTGATCCAGGACAGTGTAATTTAGAGATCAATCATCAACTCACAAACCAGGAAGTGCAGAAAGGTCAAACAGAACACAATGAATAAATGTTGTTTATTATCTGGGTAGTTTATTGCTTCAGATTTGGCTGTTTCTTTCTTAATATTGTATGTAAACAAAATTCATGTTTTTAAGTGGAATAATGAAAATGAGAACAAACAATACATATTATAGCCTGTTGATAAATTTAGAATGAAAAACTGAGTAAATAAGAAGGACCACTTTGTTTTTAAATTGTTTTTCTAAAAGTTAATTTGCTCTTTCATCTATTTGCCTAGTATTTACTTACAAGGTACCAACTATATTATCAGGCACACAGTGGTTTGTAATTTGTAGTGGCTCATCAACTAATTTAAAAAATTCAAATGTTTTCAATATTATGTTGCCTTGTTCCTCAATCTTCAAACTAAGGCTTACTTGAACAGTTCTCAAACTCTTAAGAAATTCAGCTATTAAGTTCTCAAGTAAACAAATGCTTGCCACTTCCCCAAAATTATTCCTTTTGGCATGTAATTTTAATTATAGACTTCTCAGATACAAAATTTCATTTATTCTTACCATTCCAATGATTCTTGAATCCCAACTCCTGCATTTCTGACTAATATTTATTACTCAAGTGTGAGTATTTTGAGAGAGGAATAATTCAGTACTTCCCTAAGGTATCTCATTTCATCTTTGGATATTGGAGTGAATATCTGTTGTCGTATTAATTTCATCTTTTTATTCCACCTTTCTAATCAAATTCCTTGAGTAATTAAAAACAAGACCAACGAATACTTCCTCTTGTCAGCTTTCACGTGTCTTTATTTATTTATTTATTTATTTTTGAGACGGAGTCTCGCTCTGTTGCCCAGGCTGGAGTGCTGTGTGCGTTCTCAACTCACTGCAAGCTCCACCTCCCAGGTTGACGCTATTCTCCTGCCTCGGCCTCCCAAATAGCTGTGACTGCAGGCGCCCGCCACCACGCCCGGCTGATTTTTGGTATTTTTGACATTTTTCTTGTATTTTGACGGGGTTTGACCGTGTTAGCCAGGATGGTCTTGATCCCCTGAACTCGTGAACTGCCCACCTCGACCTCCCAAAGTGCTGGGATAACAGGCGTGTAAATAGTTCTTTATTGGTTACAATGAAATCTAAAGTATCTTCTCTATATCGACTGGGAGAAGGCATATCAATAATATTCAATCTAGTTTTTATGTAAAACAGAATTCCAACAGATAATTGGATAATCACACGTCATTGTCACTACATCTTACTTTGTCAGTCTTTTCATCTTTGCCATGAAGCGTTGATCAATTTGTTCCAGTTTTGTTCTTGAAACCTATGTCATCTCTTGTCTTTTGCCTTTGGTAAAACAAGTTATTGAGAATTACCTAACCCTCTTATTTGCAGCAGTCCGGAGATATGTTGGTATACAATATTTTTATGTTTTCTAATAAAGACCCATTTCGGTTAATTTAATGGAAAGTGTACTCTATTTCATGCCCATCCCACATATTTAAACATACTTCAAAATACTTATATTCTCACATTTAATTTGAGTATTTCCCATTACCCTGGAAATTCCATCAGTTATATTAGCTGAATCTATTGTTTTGAGTCAAAATTATTTATTATTCAGTGTTAATCTCCATTTTGTTTAACCCCAATACTGTGCCATTTCATCTACTTTTTTAGGTATTTAATATTTCTTTAGTCAAGTTTATCTTAATGTACTACCTCTTTCTTTTTAATTATTCTTCTATTTGAAACAGCAATACAAATATGTGCCAGATATTAGATAATATGATTTCCTTACTCCCTGCTGTTTATCAAAGTAAAGAATGAATCTCAATATATAATCTTGATGACATTTTTATTTTATTCATAAATGTAGATGTCAAAATACTGTTGCCACTAGAACACCTTTTAAGATTACACTGTATTATTTTCATAGACATTTGATCTATTCAAAGCATTTATTGTATATTCATAAAGCACTAAGACCTATGTCACATACAATTTATAAATATAGATTATTATAAGGTGTTTGAATTTGGTGAATGCACATTTTTCTCTCACATCTACCTACAGATATATGTGTGTGTGTGTGTATATATTCTTTACTGGTATTGTATTTTATTTGAAATACATAATCTTTATTTCTTGTTTGATCTATGCAATATTTAGATTAAACATTTACTTTGTAATTGGTTTAGCTGGATGGTGTTTCTGCAAATACCAAGACATAAATATGGACTCTGCTATTCTTTGCATATATGAAAAAATTGTTATTGTTTTTAAACTTTGTAATTTCCTTACAGATTTCAATTTTAGCTTCCTTTTGTTTATAGGAATTTTGCCTTTAGCACTTCCTCCAGTTAGAACTGAATAGAAGTATAAATGTTTCATCACTCTTCAGCTTAAGGAGTGAAATGATATTGAAGAAATTTAAACAAAATTTATTTGTAATGTTGTAAACACCATTTAGTGGCTGTTCTACCAGAGTATAATTACTACATAAGAAAAAGCTGTTCAGAATCCTAAAAATGTATTTGACTTCTTGGGAGTTATATTTATAAGTTGTCAAAACTGGCATTTAGCTTCCATTTATAGTATCTCTTCTGGTCCAAAAGATAAGCCAATTTACTGCTGGTACATATTGTCATTTATCCTCTACAACCAGAAAACATTCTGGCAGTGAGAGCTTTACTAGATGAAATGGGAGTTTAGTTTCAGCTTGACTAGTTCAAAGCGTACTCAAGTACTTTAAATCTTCATTTATAAGTCATTCTTTCTCATATTAAGAGAAACAGAATCTCAGCTGGATTCATCTCAAGCACAGAATTTGCTTCTAAAACCCTGAAGCTACAGCAGTGACATCTCCAAAGTTACAAATATCTGTGCGCTAACACTTTTACTCAAAGAAAATGCATTTACTGATTCCAATATATTCTTTTTATTTCTCTAAACAGAGGCAATTCTATCCAGTTATATATCCTGACTACTGCAATGGAAAAGAAAAGCTTTCTTATATTGTGCCTCTTCCTTAGAATCTCTTTTTCATTTCCTTTTATCTGCATTTTACAAAAGAGTGTTACCTCCCAGATAAGTGTCCCTACATATTGGTAGGACATTTTGAGATATGAGGATCCTATTTAAAAGTGTAAATTAAAAACAAAGCAAGAATACGTGCTTGTGTTAGTTAACATCACACAGAAACAATATAATGTTTTACAGGAAAAAATTGTTAAGCATGAGCACGATGTAGTACAGCAGATTTCTAGAAATTATTCACCGTGTATAACAGAAATTTTTACCCATTGAACAACAACTCCCTATTTTCGCTTCTCCCCAGTATCTGATAATCACTATTCTACTTTGTTTTTTAAATTTTAGGTACTTCCTATTAGTAGAATCACACAACATGGGTCTTTTGTGGCTGACTTATTTTGCTTAGCATAATGTCCTTCAAGTTTATCCATGTTGATGCATATAGCAAGACCTCTTCTTCAAGACTGAATAATCGTATGTATGTACCATACTTGGTTTCACCATTCACCATCCTTTTATCATCAATAGACATTAGGTGGTTTCCCTATCTTGCCTATTGTGAATAATACTGAAATGAACTTGAGAGCACAGCTATTTCATCGAGATTCTGATTTCAATTATTTTGGATGGATACACAGAAGTGAGATTTCTGGATCATGTAATAGCACTGTTTTTACTATTTTGAGAGTAGTTTCCATACTGTTTTCCATAGTGACTACATAATTTCACATATCCACCAACAGTATATGAAGATTCCAATTTCACTACATCCTCACCAGCACTTGTTATCTTGTGTTTTTGATCATAGACATCCTAACAGCTGTCGACTAATTACTCATAGTGGTTTTGATTTTCATTTCCCTGATGATTCGGGATGGTGAGCATTTTTTTCAAATACCTGTTGGCCATCAGTATTTCTTCTTTGGAGAAGTGTTTATTCAGATTCTCTGCCAATTTGTAAATCAGATTATTTGGGATTTTGTTTGTTTTTGAATTGTAGAAATACCTTATATATTTTGTATACTATTAACCCTTTATCAGATATATGCTTTGTAAATATTATTTTTCTATTCCATTGTCTTTTCAAGATGTTGATCATTTCCTTTTCTATGTAGAAGCTTTTTACTTTAATGTAGTCATAATTCTTCATATTTGCTATCGTTTTGGCTGTTCTTTTGGCATCATAACAAGAAATTGTTGATAGGGCCAATGTCAAGGAGCTTTTTCTCATAATTTTTTTCTAAGAGTTTTAAAGTTTCAAGAACTTACAATGAAGTTTTTCGCCCAATTTGAATTGATTTTGGTGTAGGGTGTAAAATAAGGGTCCAATTTCATTATTTTGCATGTAAATATCCAGTTTTCTCAATAGCATTTGTTGAAGAAACTATTCATTCCTCATTGTGTAGTCTTGGCATACTTGTTAAAGTTCAATTGACCAAATATGCATGAGTTTATTTCTGGGCTGTCTATTCTGTTTGATTGCTCTATATGTCTATTTTTATACTAACACAATACTAGCAAAAATTATTTTAATTGTCATAGCTTTGTAACATCTGAATTCTGAAAGTGTGATATCTCCAGCTTATTCTTTTTCAACATTGTTTCATCTATGAGTGTTCTTTTGTAGTATCATATAAAGTTTACAATTCTTTTTTTCTATTTCTGTAAAAACTGACAGTGGAATTTTGACAGGGATTGCACTGAGTCTGTAGATCACTCTGTGTATTGTGGACACTTTTACAATATTGATTCTTCTAAACCATGAAATCAAGATGTCTTTCCATGTATTTATGTCTTTTAAAATGTATTTCTTCGTATTTTTGTAGTTTTAGTGTACAAGTCTTTAACCTCCATGGTTATATTTATTCCTAGGAATTTTATTAGTTTAATGTTATTATAAATTATGTCTTTAATTTCATTATTAGATTATTTATATATAAAAACACAATTGATTTTTAAGTATGTATGTAATTTATCAGTTAAAAAACTAAATTTTTGAAAACCATGATTTTCGTATGTTGATTATGTATACCGAAATTTTATTGAATTTGTTTATCATTTCTAACAGATTTTTGTGGAGTCTTTGGGGTTTTCTACTTATGAGACCCTGTCATCTCCAAACAGATATACGTTTAATTCTTCCTTTCTGATTTGGATGGCATTTATTTTATTTTCTTGTCTAATTGTTCTGGCTGGAACATTTAGTACTATGTTGAATGGAGTGGAGAGTGAGATTCTCACCCTGTTTCTGATCATAGAGGAAAAGTTTTAAGTTTTTTTGCCCTTGAATACTACGTTAGCTGTGAGTTTTCCATATATAGTCTTTATCATATTGACTTAAATTTCGTGTATGCATAGTTTTTGAGAAATTTTACCATGAGAGCATGCTGAATTTAGTCAAACGCTTTTCCTGCATCTAATGAAACGATCATGTGATGTTTATCCTTCATTCTGTTAGCAAAAAGAATTAATATTAATTATTCTTTGTCTGGTAGAGTTCACCAATGAAGCTATGTGGTACTGGACTCTTCTTCATTGGAAGGATAAAAATATACTTTATTGATAAGTAAAATTTGTATATATTCATTGTGCCCAACATGATGCTTTAATGTAGTTATATATACTGGTAGAATGGCTAAATGAAGTTATTTAAGATACAAGTTACCTCATGTACTTAACTTTTTTTTTCCTGGTGACAACATTTAAAATCTCCTAGAAACTTTCAACATTTAAATTCTCTTAGCAACTTTCAATCATATGATATATTGTTATTAACTGTAGTCACCATGTTGTATAATAGATGTCTTGAACTTATTCTTCTTGTCTAACTGAAATTTTGTGTCCTTTGACTAATATCTTCCCAGTCCCTCAGTACCACGGCCTCTGGTTACCACCCTTTTACTGTTTACTTCTGTAGGTTTTGCTTTTTAGGAAATTTTTGATTACTGATTGAACCTTTTTCTTTGTTATTGGCCTAATCAGACCATCTCTTTTTTCATGATAAGTCTTAGTAGGTTGTGTGTTTCTAAGAATTTATACATTTATTTTAGGTAATCCAATCTTTTCGTGCAGAATTGCCAATAGTAGTCTCATATAATTATTTGTATTTCTGTAGCATCAGTTGTAATATCTCCCATTTTTTTTTTTTTTATTTTGAGCATTCTGCCTTCTCAAGTCATGTACCTAGAACTTTGCCAGTTTTATCTTTTCAGAAAACCAACTCTTTAGTTTGTTGACATTTTTTCTTGTTTGTCTAGGCTATTTATGTTCACATCTTAGTTATTTATTTCCTTCTGCTAATTTTGTGCTTAGTTTGTTATTCCTTTTCCAGCTTCTTGAGATATAGAGTTAATTGTTTAAGAGCTTTCTTCTTTTATAGTATAGGCATTTGTAACTATAAACTTCCCTCAATATTGCTTTTGCTGCACACCTTAAGTTTTTCTGTTGGTTTTATTTTTTTAAGAAAAAAATCTATTTTGAGATAGTTTCTAGTTTCCATTTTGATTTCTTTTTTGACCATTGTATGTTCAAGATTATATTATTTAATTATGAAATTTTTAAACATTTTTCAGTTTGTCTTGTTATTAATTTCTAGTTTCATTTTTTTGTGGTTGGAAATAATACTTGGTAAGACTTCAAGCTTCTTAAATTTATTAAGACCTGTATTGTGGCCTCAATTGTGATCTGTTCCAAAGATTATTCTGTGCATGTTTAAAAACATGCTTATTCTGCTGTTGTATGGAATGTTTCATATATGTCTGTTAGGTCCCATTGGTCTATAGTATTGTTTTAGTCCTCAGTTTCCTTTTTTTTCTTTTTCTTCGTTCAGATATCCCATTCATTATTTAAGTAGAGTATTAAAGTCTCCTGCTATTATTTTTTCTATCTATTTCTCCCTTCATATAAGTCATGTTTGCTTTATGTATCTACTTAGGTGCTCTGATGTTGGGTGTCTATATATTTGTAATTGTTTTATCTTCCTGATGAATTGACCAGTTATCATTATATAATCTTCTTTCTCTCCTGTGAAAGTTATTACCTATGATGTTCAATATGTTTTCAAATATGTATACATTGTGAACTAACTAAATAAAACTTATCAACATATTTTTGTAACAGTTTGTTACTTAAGTATATTTTGTCTCATACAAGTATAGCTATCCTGCTCTCTATGGTTTGCAGTTTGCATAGGATGTCTTTCTCCATCTCTTGACTTTTAGCCTATGTTAGTCCTTAAAGCTAAGGTGAGTTTCTTATAGACAGCCATAGAGTTAGATCTTTGTTTTTAAGAATCTATTCAGGCACTCTGTGTATTTTAATTGTGAAGTTTAATTCATTTATATTCAAAATAATTATTATAGGTGAGGACTTTTAATTAAAATTAAAAAGATTATATTCTATCTATTTTATATTATTTTGTCCCTATTTCCTTCCCTTCCCATCCTCTTTTATGGAATTATATTTGTTTTGTAGTGATATACTCTGATATATTTTATTTGTGTATATTTATAGATTTTTTTTTATGGTTACCATGAGTCATGCATGTCTTATAGCAGTCAATTTTAAGCTGATGGCAACTTCAATTGAAACATTATAAAATTTCTACACTTTTACCTCCACACATCTACTTTATCTTATTGATTTCACAGTTTCCCTATTTTATATTGTGTATACATTAACATATTTTTGTGGTTATGCTTAGTACTTTTGTCTTTTAACTTTAATGTTAGAATTATCTACTATCACTATGGTATTACAGTATTATCTACATATTTACATTTCCTCATTAAATTTTATACTTTCATTTTGCTGTTTAGTATTCTTTCATTCTTTCAGAATTCCTTTTAGCATTTATTTTTAATTTTTTTTATTTTTTATTGTACTTTAAGTTCTAGGGTACATGTGCACAATGTTCAGGTTTGTTACATATGTATATATGTGCCATGTTGGTGTGCTGCACCCATTAACTCTTCATTTACATTAGGTATATCTCCTAATGCTGCTCCTCCCCCCTTCCCCCTCCCCACAATAGGACCCGATGTGTGATGATCCCCTTTCTGTGTCCAAGTGATCTCATTGTTCAATTCCCACCTATGAGTGAGAACATGAGGTATTTGGTTTTCTGTTCTTGTGATAGTTTGCTGAGAATGATGGTTTCCAGCTGCATCCATGTCCCTACAAAGGACACAAACTCATCCTTTTTTATGGCAGCATGGTATTCCATGGTGTGTATGTGCCACATTTTCTTAATCCAGTCTGTCACTGATGGA